>NW_020618825.1:18781127-19081127 GCF_003573695.1 Papaver somniferum | reverse complement strand
AAACCAAATCTAGGTTGGGTGGAAGGCCATCAGATTGTGACTTATGTAGAAGAATAGGCAAATCATTATCAATCAAATCAAAATCTCCTAACTCATCTACACATGTCACATCATGCTCACACTCATCAATCAAATTGGCAAGATCACAATCAGAATTATCAACATCATCAACAGATTTATTCTCGTGTATCGGCACATCAGGGGAAACATCACATGGAATACTAGAAGAAATATCATGCATTAAGGTCGGGGCAGAGAAGCCTAATGTATTTGAACCCAAAGGTTCCATAACATTTTCAGTATAGACATGTTCTTCTAACATAACATCATAATCATCATCATCATCATGATAGGAATTTTGCAATCTAGGATAATTTTCAATCCTAAGGTCGGAGCTATTACAAGAATAAAACTCTAATTCATGAGGGTGACTCATATCATGTGGTGTTGTTCCTGTTTCCCTAACGGATTCCCATTGATGGGTTTTCTCTGCAATCTCGGCTAAAAAATTCCATGCATCATCCACAGATTTATCAATAAACTCACCATTACACATAGACTCAACCATGGTTCGAGATTTAAAGTCTAGTCCCTCATAGAGGATGACGACAAGTCTCCACTTCTCAATTCCATGGTGCGGACATTCACTCAACAAATCATTAAAACGTTCAAAATAGTGAAAAACAGTTTCCTCATCCAATTGGACAAAACAATTGATACTTTGACGAATAGCGATGGTCCTGTGATGTGGAAAATTTTTGGAAAAATTGATTAGTGAGTTGTTCCCAAGTGGTGATTGATTGTGGTCTCAAACCGTAAAACCATGTTTTGGCCCTTTCCTTTAAAGAAAATGTAAACAAACGCAATTTCAGAGAGTCTTCGGACATATGATCAGGTTGCATAGTCCGACAAATTTGTTCAAACTCTCTTACATGAGTATAGGGGTTCTCAGAATCGAACCCTCGAAATATAGGAAGTATTTGTATCATGTTTGCATTTATTTTAAAAGGGTTATTGGTTTGAGGTAATACAATACATGATAATGGAATTTGTATTGATGGATACATGTATTCATGGAGAGCACGAGGTTGGTCCATTTTGAAATGACAAAAAGCCCACTATTTGGTTTTTAATGGGTTTTCAAAAATTTGGTTTTTGATGGGTTTGGATTTTTGGGAAAAATTTGGTTTTGGTGGGATATAAAAGAAATTTGGTTTAAAATTGGGAGCAAAAGAAAATTTTGGTTTTTTTTTTTTTTTTTTTTTTTTTTTTTTTTTTGGCAAGTTTGGTTTTAATGGGATAATTTAGAAAAAAATTGGTTGTTAAAATGGGAGCAAGTAAAATTTGGTTTTTGAATGGGAGAAAAGTTTTGGTTTTTGAAATTAGGAGCAAAATTTTGGTGCTTTTTTTTTTTTTTTTTTAAACTTAGCCTAGCATAAATTATCACACCCCACAAAAGAAAATAAAAACAACAATAAATAATTACAAGCCCATAAAAGAAAGAAAAAGAAGAAAAAGAAAAATTATTACAAGCCCAAAATAAAAAATAAAGAAAAACAAAAATTATTACAAGCCCACAAATTAAAAATGGAAGCCCACAGGTTGGGTTCTCTTAATGGGTTTAGGCTTACCTTTGAAGCACAGCCCAGCTGCTCAGTTAGGTTGCAAAAGCCCAGTTGGGCTTTGGATCATCCTAAGCTTTGGCTTTTCTGAGGCCCAGTTGGGCTTTGGTTCACCTTCTGCAGCTTACAGCCCAGTTGGGCTTTGGTTCACTTTCTGCAGCTTCTGCAGCTTACAGCCCAGTTGGGCTTTGGTTCAGCAAAGCTGCAAGTGCACAGGGTCAGTTGGCCTGGCACCAGGTGCAGCAGCTTTGGTTCAGCAACAGGTGCAACAGCTCACAGGATTCTTGGCCTGGCACCAGCAGGAGCACCACAGCAGCACAAGAGCATCAGCAGCAGCAACAGCAGGTTTTCAACAGCACCACAGCACCACAGCAGATTTCAGGCAGCAGCAGCAGTTCAGTGGCAGACTTAGCAACAACTCAACAGGAGTTACAGCAAGCAAAATCAGCAAGCAAGCATAGGAGTTACAGCAAGCAGAGTTCAGTAACAACCCAAAAGAAAGAAAGAGCAATTGCGCCGCAACCGAGTCCCCGGCAGCGGCGCCAAAAACTTGGTAGGACTGGAAATGATCCTAAAAATTCTAACTGCAAGTGCACAGTGTCGGCAAGCAACACAGGGCAAGCACAGGTCAGTTCCACAGGGACAAGGGGGTGCAAGTGCTATTTTCTTATTGTAACCAATTTCTAACTGATTACACTAACCAGGGCAGATTACTAATCATGAGACTTTAAACAAGAACAACAAAAGTGACAGTTGAAGCAAGTTCAACACTGACAGTTGAAGCAACAGCAACTGACAGTGAGGCAAGATGAATAATGGACAGTGAGTGTGTGAACAAGTAAAGATTGTGATGTTAAGACACCACAGTGAGCAGTGAAGGTAAAACAAGTGTAAGAAAACAAGAAAACAAAGCTAAACAGTTGAAGATGGAATTGTGGATGACAGGGAAGGTTGATGGCAAACTAGGGTTTAGATTCCACCTCTTAACCTAGACTAAGTCGGATATTCCAATTGCAACTAAATTATCCTCCCAAAGTACTAGCTATCTGATTAGAGCATAACTAGTCTGAGGTTTGGACCATAATCAATTAACATGGGCTGCTGCACTTTCAATCACAGGGGTATCCTAACTACAATGTATGCCTGACATACAATGTGAGAGCAAAGTGATGAGAGGCCAGAATTGTAGTCTCCTCCACAGTGGAACTAAGGTTTCATCTTCACCCTAGTGGTGAATTAGAACATGCTAACACCTAGAACTATACAGTAAACAGGACATGAAATCAAAACAGAAATTAAACATTAAGCTAACAGTGAATTTATACAACTAAGAGCATTAGACTAACAAAACATCAAACAATTAAACACTAAAACATCAAACACTACACAGTGAACAAGAACCCTAATTATGAAATTGGATTAAAATTGAAATTTGAAATTAAAATTAAATCTAAAATAAACCCTAATTGATGGTTACTTGGATGACCCAAGAACAAGTTTTAACAGTGGCAACAACATCCATATTTATAGTTTACAACAAACCCTAAATTTTCGAAACCCTAAATTGAAATTAGGGTTTTTTTCGATTTTAAAAATCACTCACCAAATTTCCTTGTTTGTTGTTCCTTGTCCTTCTTGTCGATGACCCATGCTTTCTTCTGCTCCTCTGCTACGAATTCAGTTCCCATCAACCTAGTTCTCTCATGTCAAAACCCTTACAGTGGGTAGGGTTAATGAAATGGGTGAAATAGGATGATGGGTTTTGTTGTCGGGTGATGGAGATGGTGGTGTTGTCGGGTGTTTGTGGTGGTGGTGGAACTCGAGGTCTGGTGGTGGCAGTGGAGTTGCAGGCGATGGGGAAGAGAGAAACTGGTTTTGGGAAGATGAGAAGGAAGAGATCGATGGGTTTAGGATTAGGGGTTGTTTGGTTGGGAATAGGGTATGTGTTGCTATGGTGTAAGGCGGAGACCTCAAGAGTTGATGTACGGCGATGAAAATCCGTTGGACGATCCCATATAGAATGAATCGAACGGCTACGATAAAGAGGGTTTTCCCGATTGTTGGATTATGAGATACAACAAAACTGACGGCTTCAGATGGAGTTAGGTATTATAGTGTTTGACAGGATCTTCGGAGTTTGATGCACAATGATGAGGCGACCGTCGGATGATGAGATGGATCCAATCTGACGGCTCTCGTGGAAATGGGTATGTATAATGGAAATGGATTTGGGTAAGGGTTTTGGGCCTTGGGTATACCAAGCCCATATCTTCTTTAAGAACAATTCTTCCTCTTCAATCCCACTTCTAATTGATCCGGCTCTTGCAAACATCAATCTTCGCTTCCTCCTATCGAGAGTCTTTGCCGTTCCTTTGCTCTTTTCGCTCCGTGAGATAACCAGGATTTATTTAGTAACTAAAAATGCAAAATTAATTAAGAAAATTATTTATTCTTGAAAACAATGAAAATACAGAATATGGGATAAAATGTAGAATTAATGCGCAAAAGATGAGTTAAATGCCAACAAAAAGGGATAAATATATACAATATTTGGCACTCATCACTCATGGCGAAGGTATTGCTAGCCTCCGCAGCCTTCGGAACTACCGCAGCCTCCCCGTATTTTATCGTTGCTGCTCTGAGAGCCGCCGCTGCAACTGAATTAGCGTTCATGGGTGAAGTGATTTCTGCAGTATCTTGCCTTCGATTGGTCACTTTAGCTTTATCTCCTTTCTGCTTGCTTCGGGTGATGATCGGGGTTGTCCTGGGCGTTTCTTTTGACAAAGCTTTGGATTTTCCTGCTTCCTGCGTCTTTTCCATCACGTGCCCTTTTGTTGATACTGAAATCTCGCGTAAACTTGCCTTCTTTACTCACAACACGTTCTCTCTGCATAAGTTATTTCAAACAACAGAAACGGGAATATCCGCGTGAAGCGGGTTAGTTGGCGAAATACAATTTTTCAAGAGGGAATTAATACCCGCTGGCTATAAACTACGGGTTAGAGTTTTATTAAAAGCGATCCTTAGTATAAAAACTACGAAAATTGTAAATCCGATGGATTAGAACAATAACCCGCTTAGAACAATAACTCTTATCGAAGACCAAAGGTGGGTTTTTGAACATAATACAGTTGACGAATGATCTATACGGTCCGAGCTGATAAAATCAGAGCAATCATATGCCAAATTAAAATGAAATCACAGGACAAGATAAATCTTTTACCGGGACGAAGTCCCTGTTTCTAGCGCCAAATTGTGAGCACAAGAACCACGTGCGTGTCCGAACGCTCACAATCAATCTTTAACATCTAAGGAGATTATGATGATGGTACCCTGGTGTTGATTCATTGGCTCAAAACCTTCGGGTTTATCATGGCCTCCTCCAACCACTCCAGCCGTGGCATTTGTGCATGGGATATAAGTATTAAGGAAAACAAAACACATAAGCAAACACGTGTGGAGCTAAATGAATGTAAAGTGCTGAAATGTAAATAAAACCAAGGTTTACGTGGTTCAGCACTAAGGCCTACATCCACGGGATTTGTTGTTCTACTATGTTCTTCACGGTTACACGAACAGTTGAATGATTTTTGGGGTTTACATGTTTCTCTCCTCTCAGGGATTAACCTACCTTTGCTATTTCTCTCTCTCTCTCTTTCCTTCCCTTCCTGATGTTCCCCCCCCCCTTCCTCTTGGTGGAGATTGGGTATTTATAAGGTTAGAACGTGGGTCCCATCTCTGAAGACCGTTGGAACCTTATCTTCTTGTGTCCATCGCGCGGAGGTCTGCGTTTCCCCCTTGATCCCGCAGGGGCATCCTCGCTCGTTCCACAGGTTGGTCGATACGTACACTGCTCGGAGTGTTTAATGTGGGTAGTTGAGGGGTCTGCTCGTGTCAGACAAGTGTCTTCTGCCCCTGTCAGTCCGTGTCAGCTAACTTTCTCTCCACCGTTGATCTTGGCTTCTCTTTTGGGGATGAGATAAAGTAACTCCTCGGGGTCTATTTGGTGTTTCGTGACCCATCATGTTTCGATGTTTTTGGCCTGCATGCTTTCCACGTGCCTCTTTATATACACGTGTCTGATAGTGAGATATATGTGTACACAAGTACTTAGCGTATGTATATTTGTCCTTCGTAATTTTGTGATAACTAATTAACATCATTTGGATATGTCGTGCAGCCATTGCATTTGCACAAGACATAAAGGTGGGATTGGGAAGGAAGGGAGCAGGGTTGGTAGTGGAGCGTAATGAACGGGAAAAATAAGGTTTAGTCCAAAATCCCATCCAAATATACTAGTTAGTCCTAATCCATTTAACTAGGTACAAATTAGTCTTTTTATAGAAAGTACACAAATAACCTTCCTAGTCTATAATTTAATCCAAAGTGACTCAGGATGATGTCAGCAGTTTTAAAAAAATTAAAATCAATTTATCATTCGAACCGTTTGTCCAAAATCAAACTTTATATATTCGGAAAGCTCTTTCCGAGAGATATAAAAAGAGTATCCATATGACTATATAATTCTCATTTTTTTAAAAACTTAGTTTACATTGGTGTACAAACATGTACATATCTACAACACCTCAACTATTCAACTCAAAAAGAGTATTATAGACTAGAAATAACCCGTGCCGTAACGGCACGACATGAGGTTTACATGGAGTTCTAATAAATATCTAGAGATAGCTCGTGCCGCAACGGTTCTGCTTTATCGGACTTTAAATCGTGTTCCTTTGCAAGATAGTTTTCTATTTTGTTTTAAGCGAAAATAATGTCTATAAGTACATTGTAAAATTATCATGTACATTATCCAAAAATGAACGCAAAATCATTTAAGTAATAGTGTGTATGCATATCTCACTTACGAGTTATGAATAACAATAAAAAAATAAATCTCATTTCCCTTTAGATTCATCATGCCACCGGTAAATCCAATTAATGCATGTATGATATATTATGATTTCATTTAATGTTTCTTTAAATATCTTGAGTTAAGAGGTGATGCAATAATTAAGAATTAATAATTTTGATTCATAATGAGAGCGGTTACAGAAACGACGACCGTTGGATGTTTTTCGCTGGGATGGTCGAATGCAACGTTTGTCTCTCAAAATTTTATCCGAACCATTCTGTTTTGTAATCTCCCTCAATTATGAATTTACATTGATTAACTTTTATTGGATTTTCTTAACAAATTAATGTCCGGGTCATTTATATAGTTTGCTATCACCTCTTGAAGAGCATTAAAACTAATTAATTGGCTATGCAAACTAATACTATTAACATGATCATAAATATGATTAGTAAAAGTAATGATCACAAATTCATACTTTTAAATTAAACTAGGTTATTTTTTTATTTTCTTACCAAAATATCATAATTAACCACCATAAAACAATTAAAATCTAATAAAATTTTTATAAATTTTTATGATTAAAAAAAGATGATAATAAGCAAAGTCCACCTTTTTTTTCCAACATAATATATGTATAGATTAGTTCTCTGGGGGGAAATTATTTAACATCCAATATCAATTCTTTGGTGCAACCCTTAAAAAACCGAAACCAAAATAAGTTTTAGCTAGGGCTGTCAATGGATATCCATTCCTTGGAACCACACCCGGTAGATTCGGGTCTGGTTTTGGGTTCTAAAATTGGACCCATTAGTAACTTAAGACCCGACGGGTAGTTTCCCAATTGTATGTGAATTTTAACGGGTCCAAATAGGTAATACCCGTCGGATACCCGCAGGTATCGCATACCCGGTTATGCATCCTTTTAGAAAAATTGTACATATTTTGCTAAAAAGCCATGCTTCATGTATCAGTTGTACGCTGAACTATTGATAATAACTCGTGAAGAGAATGATAGTATGGATTTGAGGCTTTGCCGAAACCATGCAATAAAAATGACATGGGATAATTCCGGAATGAAATCACCGGGGTATATGGCACTACAAAACAGAAGGCTTCTAGGGACGGCCCATTCTCAAAAAACCGTCCCCAGAATGCAGAAGTTGGGACGAACCCGTCTAGTCGTCCTTAGCGATGTGTATTTGAGACGGTGCCAAAAAAACCATCCCAACTGGTCCATTTTTAGGGACGAACTATATCCGAGTGTCACTACTGGTGTACTAGTAGGGACGAATTTTTTTGTGCGTCCCTAAAAGCTTCTAGCCGTCCCAGTAAGTAGAATCATCCAATGGTGGTGATTATATCGTCGGTAACTTAACTTCTGTACTCCCTAGAACATAGTGAAACTAATCTATTTCATTTTTCCTCTCAAGTTTTCATCGCCTATTCTGCTCATGTTTTCATCGACTCTACTAAAACCCTAAAACTGTCCTTCGTGCGATTCGTCATCACTTTCTTCTCCATCTCCTTCATGATACTCATCAGAAGTGAAATCTTCACTTTCTTATGCTATAAGTCTGTCAAATCTAGCAGATGCCCATCATGCAAACTTAGGGTAAGAATCTCTGTGATTTATCTGGTTTGGTATTTGATTAATTTGCACGATTTCATCTTTGATGTTTTTGGATTCAAAATTTAACCTAATTCTCTCGATTTGCGTTGGGTTTATTTCTGTAATTTTTTTTTGCGCAGATCAAATTCTCTCTATTGTAATTTTGGTTTGCCCTAATTGATTGTTTGTTTAGTTGAACTATTAATATTGTTATTTCAGTTTCGAGTGTGATGATTACATGAATTGCTATTTGATTAATTTGCATGATTTCATCTTTGATGTTTTTGGATTCAAAATTTAACCTGATTCTCTCGATTTGGGTTGGGTTTATTAAGATATATGTGGGAAGAGTCTCCTTCATGATTACAGTTTGAGCAGTATAATCTTTTTTTTGAGGATATGAGATGGTATATTTTGGAAAACTTAGGTTGTAATTTGAACTTAAATGAAAGTGTAGAGGACATATCATCTGATTTTACATGGTGCTGAAGAGAATTTGAAAGACTATCAGAAAAAATTGGATGATAGAGCTAGAGACATAATGTAGATGATAAATCATTTTGTTGTTTTAATCCTATGTTTAGTAGCTAGACATTGTGAGCGATGAGTACACTGGGTCGATGGTACTGATAGTAATAAGCCATTTGAACTTGCTGCATCTTTGTTATAGTTGGAGTTTCATTTCAGGATTTTCTTTCGTGCTGTTGTGTATTTTTCCTTTTAGGGTCTCCTGGCATCTTTGTAAACCCCTGACAGTCTTAATTTCCAGAGATTACAGATTACAGTTGATGAAGAACGAAAATACAGATCTATAAAAAGTACATACTGATTATAGTTTATCTTGTATCCTACTTGAAAACTGAATTCATAATTGCTAGTTTTTTGAACTTGAAAATAAAATCTGTGCATTCAACTTAAAGCTAGTGACAGAAAATAAAGTTTTGTGATAGGTGCCCTCGGGACAACCTAAGTTTTCCAAATTTATTGCAATTCCTGCAGTACAATACTGTCATTGTATTTTCGTGCTTACTGCTTGCAAAGAAAAGAAATTTGAATTCTAGTGCTTACAGCTTACAAAGAAAAGAATTTTGTAAAGAAGAATTGGTCATTTTGGGAACGTCTTGGAGTAAGAAACTAGATTGTTCAGAGGGCTGGGATGGATGCTAATTGGTTTGACTATTGAGTTTGTGCAAAATCTGAGAGGAATCAGGAAGCTAAAAGATTGCCATGATTATGTCTATTGCAGCCTTGTTATTTCTAAATCTAACAACGTCATTGCACTAGTAAAAGCAGCTGATCCATCAACTAATTGTGTTGCTGACCCACCACTAGTTGTATTGTCCCTGCTTAATTTGGTTGAGTTCATTGTGATTTTTTAAAGGTTGCATAGGTTTATCTGTATGGTAGTTCATCCTAATTCCTTTAGTGGTGGTAGTTTATCACTAATTTTATTGTGCCTGCTTAATTTGCCAGCTTTTGAGTTCATCCTGATTCCTGCTGCTTGGTATAGTGTTAAACTCATGTTTATGTTGGATCATAAGAATTAAGAATGGCAGAGATGAATAGCTTTAGTGATATGATATCGTTCTTAGGTTGGTGCTGCCTGGGGCATTGAATACATTTGATAAAATTAGGAAAAAAGGAAAGTGTTTATCATATTCTTTACTGTTTATCATGTCTGTTTAGCTTGTTATATTGTAGTATCACGTATTCACATGGACTGTACCGCTTGTCTGAGTTAGCATATGCTGCTAGATTCCTTACCGTTACCTTATTTTTATTAACGATGCTCTATCGACTATATTATATCTATGTCCAATGTACTACATCTATCTTCATATCTAGCCTGTACTTATTTTATTTTATTTCTATCAATGTACTCACTGACTTAAGGTGTGTTCCGCCAGGTGCATATTGCTGGTGTTGGCGATTAGGTTCATATCATCGCAGGATCATTCGCTGGCTTGCATGCTCATAATCATCGATCGCTACTAACTTATAAAGTAATGGTATTGTTAAATTTGTCAAGTTTTATGTAACTATCACCAAGTAATTCATTACTAATTTGGGTATGTTCTGCGTTTTTTCCTCTTTCTGTTGTGTATGGGACTTTTATGTGCATGTGTGACTAGTGGTTTCCGTTAATCGTAAGTTTATTCCTTAGTCAGTTTGTAGAAACCATGGATAAGAGTTTGGTTCACAAGGATCGGTCGGGTAAAGAGTATGAAGATGGTTTGAGGATGTTCTTGGACCATGCATTCAAGGAAGGGGTTGTTACTGAAGATAACAAAATGAAATGTCCTTGCAGAAAGTGCAATAATGTTAATTACAAAGTTAGAAGTGAAATATTCAGTGACTTGATATTGCACGGTATGATGAGAAATTATACCACATGGTTTCATCATGGTGAGAGTTTAAGCTCAACGGTCTCATCAAGTATCGCACCACAGGATACATGTTTTGAGGTCGGAAATGACAATAATGATGGACCAGGGGATGACCTTTTGGGCATGTTGCGAGCTGTGTGTGGAATACCAAGAAAGATAAAGTACGTATTTTCTGTCATCCATGCTCTTATTATCCCTTTTATCATTTACCCACTAGCGCAAGGCTCACAGCAAGCATCGTTTGTTATTATTTTCTTTTGAAACAGGAGTTGGTGGCTAAAAATAAACTAAATAGGTCCAAACAAACAATTCAACACACTGGTGGCTCCAAGCCACATGGAATATGCAAAAGAGGTAAAGCTTCTGTTTAGTTTGATCTTGGTGAGGATGTTTCGTATGTTATATGCAACCAACAGCACAAAATTTCAATTTACAGATGCTAACCGAAACAGGAAGATTCCCTGAACGGCATGAAGTATTTCTTAGGACCAGGACAAAGAAAAGAAAAACATCAGATCCAAATGAAGAAGTGATGGATCCTGTTGCTTCTGAACAATACGTATACCTTTATACTTTTTAAGTTTTCTTTCGGGTCATCTGTTTTTTGCATTTGTAGTTCGAATTGACCTAACTTTCGAGATTGATTTACTTGTAGGATCGAATGGTGGAAATACACAAGCAGGCTAACCAACCTGGATCTGGAGTCGTTTTAGGTGGATGAAATGATGCATTTGCAGCTGTTATGGGACCAGATAGACGTGGTCGGATTCGTTGCTTTGGCAGCACTGTGAAGCCGAAACAGTTTTTGGGCGAGTCATCATCATCAAGTAGAGTTGTTCAATTGAAAGAGTAAAATGCAATGCTCAAACGAAGGGTTGCAGAATTGGAGGCTCAAGTTGCAGTATTACCACCAAACCAGAACAATGAAGGACTCGAGGTATCGTGCATCATTCACTTTTTTTTTTTACAGAGAATTTGAGTCATTGTGAATTGATAAGATTAGTCTTAGACCCAGCGGTTATTTAGGTATGCATGAGCTTCCGTGTTATCTAATTAACTATGTCTTAAGCCAAGGCGAGTATAGGTTTTTGTCCCATGTAGGTTACTTATAAGTTTGATAACTCTTCCCAGGTGCAGTTTAAATGTGACTTGTATACAGTAATTTGCTTTATCTAGTACTCGTTCACTCCCAATGCACCACTGTTGACATCCTATATGTACCAACTAACAAATGGTAATTTCACTTTAATGAACCGGAGATGTTCATTACTGCAGAACTGATTGTGAATGTGTTGAGCTTTTTTTTTTTTTCCTGACTGAGAAGAATGTAACTATCGATTATCTATTGAGTAGATTTCTGTTTGTTGCAGGATATGTGATATGGAAAGGTGCAGGAAGGGTTGGTTCCCAGATATTAACAGATGATAAAATAGCACTCAAACGCCGCAGGCCACTGATTGTAGTTAACAGATGATAAACAGAGACACCATTTACAGTAGAGAGTATATGAACCTAAATTTTTGCTTGTTTTTTGAGAAGGGGAGGTCTCTTTTGTAAACAAATAACATGGTTTTTGAGTATCTATAGAAAAATAATCTTCTATGATTCTCTATTCTGTGGATGTATGGCATTCTATTTGTCTCTGTTTTGTGGATGTATGGCATCTAATCCTGGTATGTGAATGTATGAGGGATGGCATTCTGCCAATTAAAGCAGGGAAATGGAGCTTCAGTAATATTCAGATATTAGGGACGGTTGATTAACCGTCCCCATTGTTCCAGTTTATACTAGGGACGGTATTGTTAAACCATCCCTATGATGCACTAGGGGCGGTTTTAACTTGTTTTTCCGGCCGTTTCAAAACCGTCCCTAGAAGATGAAGCCCGTCCCTAAAAGTATTTGTGGCGGCCAAGAAAAAACGTCACTAGAAGATGAAGCCGTCCCTATTAGTACTACTGACGGCCACTCAGAACCGTCCCTAGAAGGCAAATCCGTCCCTAATAGTATCAGTGACGGTGGATCTGGGGACGCAGCAACAAACGTCCCTAATATTTTTTTGGAACGGCTTTCCGATTGTTGGGACGTTTTTCTGACCGTCCCCAGAGGCCTTCTGTTTTGTAGTGTGGATAACGAACACAAGACGAAAGTGCCAGCAATCGAGGAAGAATTTTTGGGGGAAATAACTACATTTATTGCTCAATCGATGAATATTCAGCATAATGGCATGAGTATAATACAAATCAGTATCAAAGACTAACAATCATTGGGGATCGAGTAAGAATTATTATTTTAGGGAAAGATAAAATAATTTACCTAGCATTTTTGTCAGAAATTATTATTTTACTCAGTTGCAAGTGTAACCGAATTAATAATTATTCGGATGACCAATATCTAAGATTTTAAAACCGATCAAAATAAGTCTTACCACAGTTGACAGTAATTATGAAAATCAATATAACAAAAAAAGTTATCTCATGTCGTGTCGTTACGGCACGGGTTATTTCTAGTTAATATCACATAATAAAAAGAAGGATAAAAATATGTTTATAGCCAATAAGTTACATTTTTTTTTGTTTTCTTTTTATCAACAATTGGTGGCGATTTCGAAATTCAATATTTAATTCCTCGATATTCTTGGACGGAACTCAGATAATTACGTGCTTTGCACAATGTTTCTTAAACATTTTTAATTAACACATTATTGGTCACATAAACACTTATGTGTGTGCATCATGATCAAACTCTTAGGTGTTTAAATGAAAATAAAATTGTTTATTGTTCAGATGGCATATTTGTCAAACCAAACAGTCATTATACACGGTTCTGTAACCGGACCATAGTGCATATTCTTCTATTGTATTTTCAACACCTAAAGTTTGCTTGATTCCCAAGTTATCTTAGCTTGAATTCTAAGCAACCCTCAGTCTTGAAAAACTATAAATAGAGATGCTCTTTAAACTGGAAAGTTCAATACCTGGAACTTTGTGTCCTAGATGATAGCTAGAGTCGTCCTCTTTGAACCTAGGTTTCTTCTGAGAAACATAATTAGGTTTACGACTGAAAGACTTCGCTTTGGGGATTCGTGAATCCAAGTACGACTATCTTTACCTTGATTGTTCGTGTATCCTGATGTTGATTTTCTATTATCGAGGTTTTTGTAATCTCTTTCAGGCAAGATAGATAAAAATCACAAAGTTCTCTTCGTCTCAGACTTTTTGATTCCTCGAGATAGATATATAAAAATTAATCTTAAGTGATTTATTGAAGATTGTTCTTGAGAGGTGGTAAAATACCAGGCCTCTCATCTAAATGAGAGTAAGTGTTCCGATTGTGAGGTTTGCTAGTTTTGTCTATTGTAAACATATATCCAAGCCTTGATCTTTAATATCAAGGGAAATTAAATAGGCTTATCTATTAGAGGAAGATTGGTATCAAAAGTCTTAAAATTTGGACGAGGTACCAGGGTTTTTCGACAGTTGCGGTTTTCTCGTTAACAAAACTTCTGGGGTCTTGTGTTTTTCCTTTTTCGCAAGTACCTATTCAATCTTAGTAGATACATTCATCTAATTTTGATAGATTAAAAGACTTGTTTCTTGTAGAATTTTTATCCTGAAATATTGATAACAAGTTTAATTACTTGGCAGAATTTCGATTGGATTATTTGGATACGACAAGATTGATCTTGGATGTTGATTTTTGGGATAACCCAAGTACTCTTCTTAGAAATCAGGTTCACGGACTCACTGTCTTCTACATACTGATTAAGAATAGAGAGAGATATAAAATCTATATATATACATATTATCAATGACCATTAAGTTGATCCGATTAATATTATATTAAGTTTTGTCCATATAGATTACCGAAGTAAATATAAAATAGATAACCTAAAATTTTTTCTAGTGATGTTGTGGTTGGCGATGGGGGAAAATCTATGTGAAGAGAGTAACCAGTAGAAAGAGTGGGTTTTGGGAGAAATATAGGATTTATAGGTTTCATATAGGTGAATATTGAAACTATGATGTTCTGCATGTGTTAGAGCATTGCTCGGTCGAACGCGCATGCGTTTCTATCTCAAGCATGTTTGTCAATGTTAGTGATCAAAACTATAAGTCTTGATTTCTAGTCTACTGTAGCTAAGTCTCGGACTAGGATAGAAAGTGTAGTTGAGCTCAAGGACTTCATGGCGATTCATCATACAAGAAGAAGAACTACTCAAGGAACCGGTAGAACATCTCGACAAAAAGGTATGTGAAGACTTGAACTTATCTGTCACTCAAAAGTCTATCGACTCTATCTCCTACTTCTTGAGACAAAAAGTCGTATGCTGTATATAGACTTAGATTATACACATTTGGTATTTCGAGCCAAGTGTACCTCGCCTATCTATATCTCTAAATATGTGTTGGTAAGCGCTTCGCTTCGACCATGTTTATCTTTATCTAGTGATGAAACTCATGATATGTTTCAACCACTTTGAAAATTGCTTTGACGAGAAATGGTATAACAACTATATAACGTCTTCTAAGAATGTTTCAATGGTTGGAATGAGAGTTTAGATTACATAACTAATGATGGACATAAGTATTGTTGTGGAAACACATATGTGCATAAGTCCCATCCCTTGAACCAAAGTTTGCGAACTTTGTTGATCAAGAGAAACCGGAAGAATGGCTTGCTTCCAAGTCCGCGAACTGCCGAACTTCTCATTCCGATAAATTCTGCTGGAGTTGACAAACTTGTTACGTGAGTACCAGTCCGCGAACCGGCGGAAAGTCTTTGCCGAAATTTTCTGCTGGAGTTTGTAAACTCTGCCCGGTTGCTTAAGTCCGCGAACCTAGTGCGCGAACTTAAGAAGGTTATATATCTGAAGATGATTTTTGAACTTAAACTTATAAAGACTAAGGAATGCAATTTACAAACCATGGCTATAAATTTCATGAACCGATTCGAGTGAATCAAATCATCTTTGCTTCAATTGTGTCTTGTGTAGTACATAACATTTCCTTGCAATTGAAAAACTCTCTAACTAGTTCATTTGAACTAGTTATGGTGAAGAAGAATATGGTTGGTATGAAATGCTCATATGGCTAACCTTTTCGTTAACTATTGTTGAACCAACAATGTACACTATTGGGTACGGTTAACAAACCTAGAAGCGTGCATTTCATTTGTGTATAACAAGCTAAGTTTTCGATCTAACGGTTGAGAAATATTATCTTGAATCTAAATCAGGTTTTCATCTAACAGTGGATATTGTTTGCTTTGTGACCAAGGCGAAACCCTGATTTGAAAGACTATAAAAGGGGACATCTAGCAACTCTGCAAAACTAATCCCCACACTTCACGTGTGATACTAGTTTGCGTGCTAGAGTCATGTCTCCTTTAACCTTTGGTTTTCTTCTTCTAAAACCAGGTTAACGACTTAAAGACTTCATTGGGATTGTGAAGCCAGGCCGATACTACTTTTATCGTAGTTGTGTGTTATGATCTTGCATCTTCTATCGTACGAGTGCAATCAGATTGATTATCTTGAGATTAATATCTCCGATAGGCAAGATATAAAAAGTAGTCACAAAAATCTTCGTCTCATTGTTTGTGATTCCGCAACATCTTGTTTCGCTACCATACGATTAAGATTGTTGTGAGGTGATTGATTTATCTAGGCTGTTCTTCAAGAATATAAGACCGGATTATCAATTGGTTCCTGTTCACCTTGATTGTTATCAAAAGACGGAACAGAAACTTTAGGGTTTTTCTGTGGAACAGATTGATCCTTTGATAGACTTGTCTGTGTGAGACAGATTTGTTTATTGTCACAGCCTGCGATTTTGGGTCGTAGCAACTCTTTGTTGTGGCTGAGATCAGCTAAGGGAATCAAGTGCGCAGTATCCTACTGGGATCAGAGGCGTAGGGAGTACAACTGTACCTTGGATCAGTAGGAGACTGATTGGGGTTCACCTACAGTCCAATCCGAAGTTATCTTGGAGTAGGCTAGTGTCTGTAGCGGCTTAATGCAGTGTGTTCAATATGGACTAGGTCCCGGGGTTTTTCTGCATTTGCGGGTTCCTCGTTAACAAAATTTCTGGTGTCTGTGTTATTTCAGTTTTCGCATTATATTGTTTTATCTTTATAATTGAAATAATACAGGTTGTGCGTTAGATCATTAATTAGAGTAATCCAACCTTTGGTTGTTAATTGTCATTGATTGATCCTTGGATATTGGTCTTTTGTACCATCCAAGTTATTCCTTGTATTTGATTAGTACTCGCAGTTTCTGTTTGAGAAAATCAAATCAAGAGAGAGATATATAAACTCGTTGATGTACTTTTAATTGATTGAGTCTTGTTGATTCTCTTAAAAGTATATACGAGTTTGTACATACAGATTGCTAAGCGAAATATTGGGTGGTGTTGTTATACCCCCGCTTTTTCAATTGGTATCAGAGCAGGCAAACACATTCAATACCTTACAAGTCTTTGTTTGTAGTGATCTGACTCTATGGACAGAGGTGCTATCTCTATTAACGTACCACCAGTCTTCGATGGCTCTAATTACTTATGGTGGAAAATTGCTATGCGATCTTTTCTTCAAGCGCGTGATTTTCAATCATGAGTATATGTTGTTAATGGCTATGATGCTCCCGTTGTGGCAGTTAGAGATGTAAACGTTCCCAAGAATATTGGTGAATATAATCCTGCCGAGATACTTGCTGCAAAGAAAAATACCGACGATTTAAATGCCATCATACATGCCATTACCCCAAATCTTCAGCACCATGTATCAAATTGCACTAGGTCTAAAGATGCTTGGGATATCTTAGAAACCGTATTTGAAGGAAACTCCAGTGAAAAGGAAGCTAGGCGTCAAAACCTTAATTCTGATTGGGAGAACCTTCATATGGAAGATGAAGATACATTTGATGATTTTAATCACAAAGTGTCTGAAATTATTAATGCATATTTTTCATTGGGTAAGACTATTCCTGAAAAGGACATTGTGATGAAAATTCTCATATCGCTGCCATCTAGATACGAGTCTAAGAAGCATGCCATCGTTGAGGGCAATAACCTTGATAATCTTTCCAGAAATACATTGGTTGGAAAGCTAAAGATCTTTGATCATGAGCATACATCCAAAATCGGAAATGATGTTGCCTTTAAAGCACAAAAGAGCACTAAGTTACTTGATAAAAGTAAAAGTGTTTATGTCTCTGAGAATGACGAGTATGAGGGTGATTTTTCGGATGAATATCTTGAAAAATCAGTCTCCTTGATCACAAGACAGTTTAGGGATCTTCTATTGAAGAGAAGTAAACGGTTTTCAATAGACAAACCTAGGTCGCCAGATAAATCTCACAATCGCGTTCCTCATAAAAACAGGGATGCTGACGAGGCTGATGACGAGGATATTCCACAGTGCTTTAAGTGTAAAGCTTTTGGTCATTTTGCAAACGAGTGCCCAAATCGTAGAAAATACACTGGGAACAAAGGTCTTGCTGTAACACTTGATGAGATGTCTGAGATCTATGATTCTGATGAAGATAGGAAATCAAGTGTTGGTCTTCTATGTGAAAACATTGATTTTGATAATTGCAGCAATACATATATCAACCTTGATGGTTTAGGTGAAGAAGAGAATCCAATCAAGCTGGAAGAATCAATTGACCCATCCTTTGGAAACTCTGGTTGTAATGTTTCAGGATCTACTATGTGTCTGGCTGCTCTCACACCACAGATGCCTGAATACTATACAAGTTTGACGTGCTCGTTTTGTTCTCAAAAGGGTCATGAACTATCAAGATGTTACAAGTACAAACATCAAGTGAGGCACGCCAACAAACTTCAACGAAAATCAAATCCATTGGCAAGGAAGCTTAAACTTGCTCAGAAGACTTCTGAGGTATGTAGTATTTTATCTTCGTCTAAGAAGTTGGTTTCCAAAGACAAAATAAGACCATTAGAGAAGAAGGTATGGTCAAATCGATTTGATAGATAGAAGTCTGAGGATTCCTCTCAAGTGGAAAATGGTGAAAAAATTGTTGTTCACCAAAGCACAAATTAATTGTGTTGTTTGGTAAATCTTGTCTCATGTGCCTGATCAAAAAGAGATAAGATTGTGTACCGCTCAGGCTTTAGGAAAAGTTTTTTTCTTAGCATTGTTTTTCCTGTCTATCAAATAAAGTAAAGAGTTATTATCAACAATTCTACTCTTTGAAGGGTTTAGAATTGGGCGTCCACGAACCTGTTTAAAGGTTTCGAACTCTACATTCCTTTTTCCTCTCTGATATATTTTATATCTTAAGACTGCTTGATGAGATTGTGAATTCCACTCACAAAAACCAGTTGTTTATAACTGTTCTCTAAGCATCATTTCTTTGGATGGAAAAGATGTCAATATGATTGTTAAGCCAACAATCAAGGAAAAAGAGAAATCTCCAGTAACTACTTCCTTGAAAAGAAAGAGGAGGAATACAAGAAAGCCAAGGGCCGTCCCTTCTAACTCTCAGAAGTTTTCCGATGTTCTTGATGAGTTGAAGGAAGTAAAAAAAAGAGATTAGTGAAATAAAGGCTTGCGTTTTAAGATCTTTGGAAATTCAAAAGGTCCTGGTTCAACAACATCAGCCAAGACGGTTTGTTGGTACTGACTCCTCCCTCCACGAACCTTATATTCCGATGGATTTTGAAGACAAGGAGTTCGGGAATGATAAGGAATTTCTCAAACATATTGTTGCCTAGTAGATGTAGTTTTTTAAGTGGTAAATAAAGTTCGTTCAACTCGGACTTGTGTATTTCAGACTTAATAATAGAAAACAATAAAAATAAATAAAATATATACACAAGGTTTGTCACAATGTCGAGAGATTACTGAGACTCAGGATTCCACCAAACCTCATACCATGTGGTTCAAAAATCAATTCTTAGACAATTATAGCTCTTGTTTATTGACTCTAATTCTTTGCCAGGGTAGATTTTTAAAACATTAACTGTAAATCACTATCATGATGCATCAAAAGCACTTAGACCAAGCATACATCATCATACGACTTCACAACTAATTAAGAAAAATCATAAAACGATTAAATTAATGCAAAAAGTCATAAAAAGAATTAAATATAATTACCACACGTATGAAATATGTCTTCCCCCGTTATCTCAGTGTTGGGGTTTAGCTCCTCATGTTAATCATGATCTCAAAATATGTGTTTGTTGCTCAAAAGATGACTAAAAGATTGAAAAGTAATAACACAGACCGTTTGCAACGGTTTATTGGTGTTGCAAAATAGCTGTTACAATGGAACTGTTACAGAAAAACTGTTGCTTTGTCGCTGATTTAAGACTTCCCTCAAAAAAGACTGCCCTGAACACCTAATGTTCTTCAGCTGTTAAACATCGACACTTTTCTGCGACTGTCTTCCGGGGGTCAATGTTCTTCGCGTTCTTCTTCTTCAACAGCAGCAGCAGCAGAAACAGAGTTTGGTAAAGCTCTGATTTCTTCTTCTATGGATCTCCTTAGATTCCCAAACTCTCTACACCTCTTCTATATGACCCAAGACATCTATTTATATCAAAAATGTCGATTAAATCTCTCCCAAATCTTCCAAAATCTCTTTTCTTCTCTTCACGGCCAAGTTGCGACAATTTCTTGTTTTAGGATTTCTACGCATTTCTGAGCTTTCCTTTTTATTCTAAACTCTTACTTAGATAGATACAAATCTTTGGGATGGTTTACAGCGTTTTAATCACTCTAAAATTCCCTAAAACAGGTCACACACGTGACTTTCCATATTTTCTTGTTATGAGAAAAATCCGTCGTTTGAGCCCATTCTAATCGATTTAAACACCCATATCAGATTCCTAGACCCATAAGGAGTCTATCCTATGAAAATCAGAGGTTTAATCGACCTCAAACTCCTCCAAATCACGATTGCCAAAACTGCTCTTTATCTGCATATTTTTTCCGCCAAAACCTGATTTTTGAATGTTGAAGATGGTTGCCCCTTATCCAGAGTAGGGGTGCGATTAGCAGATGCCTGGAAATGGGATGCCCCTTAGTAATTAGGTTACCCCTTATCCAAAGTGAGGGTCCGAATAGCAAATGTCCTCCTATGAACGCAAAAAACACTTTTCGAGCCAATTTCGCCGCAAAATCTTATTTTCCCAAAAACACCTACAAAGACATAAAAAGCCAAAATAAATACAAAATCGAGCACTAACAATATATACAATTGAGATTGGTCTTTTTTTTTTTTTTTTTTGTATCTCAATCACTCTAATTCACCCAAGCATTGGTAACAACTTGAATCGTGAGCCCCACCTAATCACTTAGAGAAACATAGTTTAAAAACAAAACAAAATAAAAAAAAAAGTGAAAAGGACTCAACGAGATATGGTGAAACTATCATGTTATTTCTAACACCTGAGCTCTGTGCTTTTATGAATAGACTCTTTAGATATTGCCATCTAGTCAGATTGGTTCCTCAACTCCTACAACCAAAATGCTTCCATCCACTTAGATTGGTTAGTGCCATCCTTAATAGGCATAAATTTTTAGGCTTTGGAGTTTAATTATGCAACTAAAAAGTTTCTCCTATACCCCCAAACTTAAATCTAACATTGTCCTCAATGTTCTAAAGATCAAATTAAAAGCATGAACAAGGAGAAATTGTTACCATTTGAAGCAAAAGAGATAAGGAAAGATATTACCGTGTTGCATGAGAATGGGTTACCTCCCAAGAAGTGCTAAGTTTTATGTCTTCAACCAGACTAAGAAAGGATTAGTCACCTTATAAAATCATAAAGTAATAGCCGAAATATCTGTGGGTCATCAAAACCAAATAGAGCTATCACAAGTAAAAGGAATCTGCAACATGCCAAGAAAATGAACAAATAAAGCACACCCTTGTCTAGTTTCCTGTTTAAGACAACTACATCTAGTTGTGGTTCAGGTTCAGGATCTATAACTGGGTCCAAATAAAATATTTTCATGGGTTGCGTTTCCTCATAGGTTAGATCCAAATGTTCAGGTTCTAGAGTCTGGAAAAACTCAAATAAAAACTTAGAAGCACATAATAATAACCTGAATAATTGAGGATCCTCTAAGTCAATCATATTTCACACAGCTGACCACAATGAGAGTGGTGATCTTCCTTAAACAAGTATGTCGACCCTAATCTCCTAAAGTAATTAGGTTTAGTCTCAAAACTTAATATTCGACACATTTGAAAATCAAACATTCCCACATTTGGAAGAAAAATATTTGGTGGGAAAACAAAGTCAATCTGGGTATCATAGCCGGGGTAAACCACATCAACCAGAGGATGGGTTTCTAATAACTGAAATTTCTTGGGGACATCACTAGGTTCAGGAAAAGGTGTATGAAGATAATCTTGTAAAATGGTTGAGGCACATATGTCAAGTCCCAAGTGAGGAACCTTTCTAATAGTTAAATCACATGGAGAATGATAATCACCCCCAAACTTAGATTTTTCAGTGTCTCTAGAAAGACTAGTCACAACTTCCCTTATTTCAAGGTCATCTAATTCATGAAAATGGTCAATTGATTCTTCTAAGTCGGGTACATCCTCACTCATCTCGACGAGTTAATTTTCTTTTTCTAAGTCTATTGTTTCTAAATCGCTAGACTCAAAATATACTCGTTCCTCTAAACCATTATTAGCTTCGTAATCAAAAGGAAATACTACATCGTCTAAAACGGGGGTATCTCTAGTCAAAATCCTCGTCCTTTTGAATAGGTGAATAATTATTAAAATTATTTGGATTTGAATTAGAAATAATATTATTATTAAGCTCAGTTGGAGTAGCAACACTATCCTCATCATAATCATTATAATAACATGAAAATGGTTGAACCTCATCTAAACAAGTAGTGTAACCAATTTTATCCTCGTCATCCTGTGTATGCAAATAACTATCCTCATTTTCAAGGGTATTATTGGAGACACTGTATTGAAAATTAAGATTATTTCAAGCAATTCTTTCGTTCGTCTCAGCTATCAGCTTGAGGGATTACTCTAAAGAAAGTTTTCTTTCGTCATAAACTAAGTTATTCATCTCAGCTATCCTACGTGTCGACTCTTCTAATTTCCTGAGAGACTCTTCTAAAGGAGAAATATAAGAATTTTGCTCATATGACCGGTGCGTATGTGGATAGTAATTGGCTCACCATGGTATGGACCATAATCTTCAAAAGGATGATGTTCCCAACCACTATTCACACTATGGTCAAAGTAGTAATGTCCATTTTGAAACTCAGTCGGATATTCGTTGTATTGGCTATTGTAATACCAGTTCGACATTCTACTGCAGGGGTGTGAGTTGTCACACAAAATAAAACCCACTGACAGGGGATTCGTGGGTGGATAGAGTCTTACCTCCCGTACCAGACGGGCGATGAACCGTTAAAGTCGACTCAGGCCACCAAATCCAATGTCAGTGTACGAACCCGAGGGGCCGAGACAGTATCGTAACTGTCGTCCTTCCCTGCAAACAGTTTATATTTAATTTTTAACCCTTCCTTAGGGTTTCAAAATAATAATAATGTCCAGTCCAAAAATAAAGTCCAAAAATAAAAATGTCCAAAAAGGAAAAGAAAAATTACAAAAATAAAATCCTATTTACAGTTTCTAGAAATAAACAAAATAACTATATACAAAATCTTCTTCTTCACTCCTTTCAGATTCCTCTTTTCTTTCCTTCTTTGGCGATGCTTTCCTTATATAGCAATTTTTCTTTCCTTGTAGCTTCGCTCCAAATCTGAAAAGAATCGAAAAATACCAAAACGCGTAAAAAAGAACAAAAAATAATAAAAATAAAAATAAACCTAAAACAAATCTAAATACAAATCCGCGTCGGCGGCGCCAAAAATTGATGTAGTTTTTTAAGTGGTAAATAAAGTTCGTTCAACTCGGACTTGTGTAGACTCAATTTCAGACTTAATAATAGAAAACAATAAAAATAAAGAAAATATATACACAAGGTTTGTCACAATGTCGAGAGATTACTGAGACTCAGGATTCCACCAAACCTCATACCATGTGGTTAAAAAATCAATTCTTAGACAATTATAGCTCTTGTTTATTGACTCTAATTCTTCTCCAGGGTAGATTTTAAAAAGATTAATTGGAAATCACTAGCATGATGCATCAAAAGCACTTAGACCAAGCATACATCATCATACGACTTCACAACTAATTAAGAAAAATCATAAAACGATTAAATTAATGCAAAAAGTCATAAAAAGAATTAAATATAATTACCACACGTATGAAATGTGTCTTCCTCCGTCATCCCAGTGGTTGGGTTTAGCTCCTCATATTAATCATGATCTCAAAATATGTGTTTGTTGCTCAAAAGATGATTAAAAGAGTGAAAAGTAATAACACAGACTGTTTGCAACAGTGTGTTGGTGTTGCAAAACAGCTGTTACAATGGAACTTTAAGAAAAACTGTTGCTTTGTCGCTGATTTAAGACTGCCCTAAAATAAGACTGCCCAGAACAGCTAATGTTCTTCAGCTGTTAAACAGCGACACTTTTCTGCGACTGTCTTCCTAGGGTCAATGTTCTTCGCGTTCTTCTTCTTCAACAGCAGCAGCAGCAGAAACAGAGTTTGGTAAAGCTCTGATTTCTTCTTCTCTGGCTCTTCTTAGGTTCCCAAACTCTCGAAACCTCTTCTATATGACCCAAAACATCTATTTATATCAAAAATACCGATTAAATCTCTCCTAAATCTTCCAAAATCTCTTTCCTTCTCTTCACGGCCAAGTTGCGACAATTTCTTGTTTTAGGATTTATACGCGTTTCTGAGCTTTCCCTTTTATTCTAAACTCTTCCTTAGATAGATACAAATATTTGGGAAGGTTTACAGCGTTTTAATCACTCTAAAATTCCCTAAAACAGGTCACACACGTGACTTTCCATATTTTCTTGTTGTGACAAAAATCCGTCATTTGAGCCCATTCTAATCGATTTAAACACCCATATCAGATTCCTAGACCCATAAGGAGTCTATCCTATGAAAATCAGAGGTTTAAGCGACCTCAAACTCCTCCAAATCACGATTTCCAAAACTGCTCTTTATCTGCATATTTTTTCCGCCAAAACCTGATTTTTGAATGTTGAAGATGGTTGCCCCTTATCCAGATTAGGGGTGCGATTAGAAGATGCCTGGAAATGGGATTCCCCTTAGTAATTAGGTTACCCCTTATCCAAAGTGAGGGTCCGAATAGAAAATGTCCTCCCATGAACGCAAAAAACACTTTTCGAGCCAATTTCGCCGCAAAATCTTATTTTCCCAAAAACACCTACAAAGACATAAAAAGCCAAAATAAATACAAAATCGAGCACTAACAATATATACAATTGAGATTATATCAGACAAAAAAATGTGTCTATCAAATACCTCCATACCTATTATTTGCTAGTCCTCGAGCAAAAATAAAATAGAAATAAAATCCTAACTCACTGTCGCAGGCATCGTCGATTGCATTTAGCGTATGCAATAAGCCTTTAAACCCCTAGGTGTCCCTAGTGGCGGAGTGTTGTCTCCGGAGGGCTTACCAGAGGTATACCCACAAAACCTTTTTACTCCAGACCCTAGTTATCTACACAGAACCTTGAAGGGCACTAAAGAATCTCCTTGGTTGGCATACTTATTGACTACAGGAAGAAGTACCCTGATGCGAAATTCCAATTGTTGTACACGAGTTTGCACTCAAGCATACTAAAATTCATATGAAGTGACAGAGCTCTACTCAGATAGTCTCACTATGGACAATATCCCGAGTAAAAAAAATAATAATCATGGATAGATCAGAAGATGGATATAGAAAAACATAGATGGTTTTGATGTTTACTAGGTGAACGGTGTTTCTCATATCTTTCTGAAGGCCTCCGCCAAAATGAACCTATCCACCAAAGGTGAAGAATCTAGTCTGACTAATATCAACACACTGGCATATACAAGGGAACCAGTGATGATAATCCTAATCTAGGTCAACACAACTGGCAATAAAAAGGGTTCCAGTGGTCGACTTTATTGAATTTTTGCCAGTTGGTCAGATGGTCTGGTCTTTATTTTTATTTTTTTTTGTATCTCAATCACTCTAATTCACCCTAGCATTGGTAACACATGAATCGTGAGCCCCCCCTAATCACTTAGAGAACATAGTTTAAAAACAAAACAAATAAAAAAAAAAGTGAAAAGGACTCAACGAGATATGGTTGAAACCATCATATTTCTAACACCTGAGCTCTGTGATTTTATGAATAGACTCTTTAGATATTGCCATTAGTCAGATTGGTTCCTCAACTCCTACAACCAAAATGCCTTCCATCCACTTAGATTGGTTAGTGCCATCCCTTATAGGCATACTTTCTAGGCTCTGGAGTAATTAAGTGCAACTAAAAAAGTTTCTCCTATACCCCCAAACTTAAATCTAACATTGTCCTCAATGTTCTAAAGATCAAATTAAAAGCATGAACAAGGAGAAACTGTTACCATTTGAAGCAAAAGAGATAAGGAAAGATATTACCGTGTTGCATGAGAATGGGTTACCTCCCAAGAAGTGCTAAGTTTAATGTCTTCAGCCAGACTAAGAAAGGATTAGTCACCTTATAAAATCATAAAGTAATAGCCGAAATATCTGTGGGTCATCAAAACCAAATAGAGCTATCACAAGTAAAAGGAATCTGCAACATGCCAAGAAAATGAACAAATAAAGCACACCCTTGTCTAGTTTCCTGTTTAAGACAACTACATCTAGTTGTGGTTCAGGTTCAGGATCTATAACTGGGTCCAAATAAAATATTTTCATGGGTTGCGTTTCCTCATAGGTTAGATCCAAATGTTCAGGTTCTAGAGTCTGGAAAAACTCAAATAAAAACTTAGAAGCACATAATAATAACCTGAATAATTGAGGATCCTCTAAGTCAATCAGATTTGACACAGCTGACCACAATGAGAGTGGTGATCTTCCTTAAACAAGTATGTCGACCCTAATCTCCTAAAGTAATTAGGTTTAGTCTCAAAACTTAATATTCGACACATTTGAAAATCAAACATTCCCACATTTGGAAGAAAAATATTTGGTGGGAAAACAAAGTCAATCTGGGTATCATAGCCTGGGTAAACCACATCAACCAGAGGATGGGTTTCTAATAACTGAAATTTCTTGTGGACATCACTAGGTTCAGGAAAACGTGTATGAAGATAATCTTGTAAAATGGTTGAGGCACATATGTCAAGTCCCAAGTGAGGGACCTTTCTAAGAGTTAAATCACATGGAGAATGATAATCACCCCCAAACTTAGAGTTTTGTGTCTCTAGAAAGACTAGTCACAACTTCCCTAATTTCAAGGTCATCTAATTCATGAAAATGGTCAATTGATTCTTCTAAGTCGGGTACATCCTCACTCATCTCGACGAGTTCATTTTCTTTTTCTAAGTCTATTGTTTCTAAATCGCTAGACTCAAAATATACTCGTTCCTCTAAACCATTATTAGCTTCGTAATCAAAAGGAAATACTACATCGTCTAAAACGGGGGTATCTCTAGTCAAATCCTCGTCCTTTTGAATAGGTGAATAATTATTAAAATTATTTGGATTTGAACTAGAAATAATATTATTATTAAGCTCAGTTGGAGTAGCAAATTCCTGATCACTATGCCTATTTATTTCAAATTCTTCATCAACACTATCCTCATCATAATCATTATAATAACATGAAAATGGTTGAACCTCATCTAAACAAGTAGTGTAACCAATTTATCCTCGTCATCTGTATGCAAATAACTATCCTCATTTTCAAGGGTATTATTGGAGACACTGTATTGAAAATTAAGATTATTTCGAGCAATTCTTTCGTTCGTCTCAGCTATCAGCTTGAGGGATTCCTCTAAAGAAAGTTTTCTTTCGTCATAAACTAAGTTATTCATCTCAGCTATCCTACGTGTCGACTCTTCTTTCCTGAGAGACTCTTCTAAAGGAGAAATATAAGAATTTTGCTCATATGACCGGTGCGTATGTGGATAGTAATTGGGCTCACCATGGTATGGACCATAATCTTCAAAAGGCTGATGTTCCCAACCACTATTCACACTATGGTCAAAGTAGTAACGTCCATTTTGAAACTCAGTCGGATATTCGTTGTATTGGCTATTGTAATACCAGTTCGACATTCTACTGCAGGGGTGTGAGTTGTCACACAAAATAAAACCCACTGACAGGGGATTCGTGGGTGGATAGAGTCTTACCTCCCGTACCAGACGGGCGATGAACCGTTGAAGTCGACTCAGGCCACCGACTCCTATGTCAGTGTACGAACCCGAGGGGCCGAGACAGTATCGTAACTGTCGTCCTTCCCTGCAAACAGTTTATATTTAATTTTAACCCTTCCTTAGGGTTTAAAAATAAAATGTCCAGTCCAAGTCCAAAAATAAAAATGTCCAAAAAGGAAAAGAAAAATTACAAAATAAAACCCTATTTACAGTTTCTAAAATAAACAAAATAACTATATACAAAATCTTCTTCTTCACTCCTTTCAGATTCCTCTTTTCTTTCCTTCTTTGGCGATGCTTTCCTTTATAGTACTTTTCTTTCCTTGTAGCTTCGCTCCAAATCTGAAAAGAATCGAAAAATACCAAAACGCGTAAAAAAGAAAAAAAAAATAATAAAAATAAAAATAAACCTAAAACAAATCTAAATACAAATCCGCGCGCGGCGCCAAAAATTGATGTAGTTTTTTAAGTGGTAAATAAAGTTCGTTCAACTCGGACTTGTGTAGACTCAATTTCAGACTTAATAATAGAAAATAAAGAAAAGATATACACAAGGTTTGTCATAATGTCGAGAGATTACTGAGACTCAGGATTCCACCAAACCTCATACCATGTGGTTCAAAAATCAATTCTTAGACAATTATAGCTCTTGTTTATTGACTCTAATTCTTCGCCAAGGTAGATTTTAAAAAGATTAATTGTAAATCACTAGCATGATGCATCAAAAGCACTTAGACCAAGCATACATCTTAATACGACTTCACAACTAATTAGGAAAAATCATAAAACGATTAAATTAATGCAAAAAGTCATAAAAAGAATTAAATATAATTACCACACGTATGAAATATGGCTTCCTCCGTCATCCCAGTGTTGGGGTTTAGCTCCTCATATTAATCATGATCTCAAAATATGTGTTTGTTGCTCAAAAGATGATTAAAAGAGTGAAAAGTAATAACACAGACTGTTTGCAACAGTGTGTTGGTGTTGCAAAACAGCTGTTACAATGGAACTTTACAGAAAAACTGTTGCTTTGTCGCTGATTTAAGACTGCCCTAAAATAAGACTTTCCTGAACAGCTTAATGTTCTTCAGCTGTTAAACATCGACACTTTTCTGCGACTGTCTTTCAGGGGTCAATGTTCTTCGCGTTCTTCTTCTTCAACAGCAGCAGCAGCAGAAACAGAGTTTGGTAAAGCTCTGATTTCTTCTTCTCTGGCTCTTCTTAGGTTCCCAAACTCTCGAAACCTCTTCTATATGACCCAAAACATCTATTTATATCAAAAATACCGATTAAATCTCTCCTAAATCTTCCAAAATCTCTTTCCTTCTCTTCACGGCCAAGTTGCGACAATTTCTTGTTTTAGGATTTATACGAGTTTCTGAGCTTTCCCTTTTATTCTAAACTCTTCCTTAGATAGATACAAATCTTTGGGAAGGTTTACAGCGTTTTAATCACTCTAAAATTCCCTAAAACAGGTCACACACGTGACTTTCCATATTTTCTTGTTGTGAGAAATATCCGTCGTTTGAGCCCATTGTAATCGATTTAAACACCCATATCAGATTCCTAGACCCATAAGGAGTCTATCCTATGAAAATTAGAGGTTTAATCGACCTCAAACTTCTTCAAATCACGATTTCCAAAACTGCTCTTTAACTGCATATCTTTTCCGCCAAAACCTGATTTTTTTAATGTTGAAGATGGTTGCCCCTTATCCAGAGTAGGGGTGCGATTAGTAGATGCATGGAAATTGGATTCCCCTTAGTAATTAGGTTACCCCTTATCCAAAGTGAGGGTCCGAATAGAAAATGTCCTCCCATGAACGCAAAAAACACTTTTCGAGCTAATTTCACCGCAAAATCTTATTTTTCCAAAAAACACCTACAAAGACATAAAAAGCCAAAATAAATACAAAATCGAGCACTAACAATATATACAATTTAGATTGTATCAGACACAAAAATGTGTGTATAACTAGTATGTATTCTTTTTGGTTTAGTTGGAAGAATAACTAGTCCTTGAATAGCAATGATTGTGACTATACATAACTATTATTTTTCATCTTCTTGTTCTTTTTAGGTTTATTGGTTTAAATTCTAAAAATATTTGGAGGATGATGGTTTGCAATATTTAATCTTTATGATTTGTTATATTGCAATTTGTTTTGGGATATTGGTGGTTACGTCAGTGAACTATGTTGTCCCATATTTTGTCAAAAGTAAAGTCGTTCATGATCGGTATTCATGTATTGATTTAAGGATGAATAAACTTTTGACATTTACAAAAGTTAAGCCTATATTGTCAATTCTTTGATGGAAGATAGGTTAAAATCTTTTGTGTTCAAGGATTATGTCTATTAAATATCATTATGCAAATTGTGATGGAATATAGAATGAATCCTTGTGTATTCCACAGTATTGATCTTCACTGATCCATATTTTATGTAATACTGTGAGGCTCCGTAATGTGTCTTATGTTGAGCACGATCCAACCAAGTTGATTAATTTTTGATTAGATTTGTTGGTTGTTTTGTAAGATACTTTATGTTGAGCATTCTTGAACTAAATTAATCATCTTGTTTGGTTATTTAGTTATTGTTCCATAAGTCTTTTTATGTCGAGCAAAACAAATGACAATTAAATTGACTACTTTTGTAATTAGTTTGGTTGTGTATTCCAATTAGATTAATTATGGTTCTCTTGTAATTAATCTAGTTGAGTATTTTCATACTCCGTAAGATTCCTCCTATGTTGAGTATAAGAACGACTATCCTATTCATTTTCTAATGGTTATGTTAGTCGTATGCTCTGTAAGTTCTTTTATGTCGAGCATAATCAATTAAGTTGTTTCTTTTATTGCAGAAACAAATTACAGTATAACTTCTTTAAAGTAATACTCGATAATATAATATTCTCGTTAAAATAATAAAATTTCCTGGTCCCGATTCGGGGTTTTAGTGCTAAAATAATAAATTCGATAAAATTATAAAATAATACATTTCAGAAGATCCCCTTAATGATTATTAGGTCCCAAATAATATATAAAATAATAATGCTACCAGAAAAATAAAAAAATAATTTCATACGTATTAAAACTTTCACAACAAAAAGCATCTCTGCAGAAGCGCTAGCGGTGGATAACATAGATGTTAAGTCAGCCATCAGAAGCTTCCCCAAGGGTACCTCTTGTGGAAGAGATGGCCTCAGGGCGCAACAACTTCTCGATGCTTTGAGTGGTCCTGCGGCAGCCATTGCTGATGACCTGCTACATTCTATCGCTAATGTCATTAACCTGTGGATGGATGGAAAGTGTCCGACACCTCTTGGAGCGTATGTTGCGAGTGCTCCAACCTCCGTAGGAACAATCTGGCGTAGGCTTTGTTCAAAAATCGCAGCTGCTTCCGTTTGCAAGGATATGACCGCATTCCAAGCGGCAGCGAAGGAATACTTCATGCATCAAACAGATTACTGGAGTTGAAAGGACATGATACTAGCATGACGATGATGTTAATAGACTTATCAAACGCCTTTAACTTGGTCGTCAGATCTACATTGATCAGGGAAGTACGAGCTCACTGCCCCAGTATTTCGAAATGGGTCGAATTTTGTTACTCATCACCGGCAAAACTATACTACAATGAAAATGTCCTTTCGTCGGCGCAGGGTGTTCAACAGGGTGATCCCCTTGGCCCCTTATTGTTTGCTCTAGCCCTACATCCTATAGCTGAGTTGATTGCTTCCGAATGTACTCTAGCTTTTCACGCCTGGTATTTAGATGAAGAAACTATTGCAGGGGACACCTTGGAGGTTGGTAAAGCCCTGAAAATACTGCAGGAAGAGGGACCATGAAGAGGTTTACACTTGAATTTGTCCAAAACGGAATTGTACTGGCCAACGTATGACCCTCGGAGGGATGACGTTGAGGTCTTCCAAGAAGAGATCAGCAAGCAAACGTTAGGGGTAAAACTGCTAGGGAGGCCTGTCATCCTTGACCTCCAGTTTTGTCGAAACATGGTCCAAGGAAGAGTTGATAAAACAATGGATTTAATGAACAAAATCCAGCAATTGCAGGATCCGCAATCGGAGTTTCTACTTCTACGCAATTGTTGTGGTGTTTCGAAACTATACTTCACCTTACGCACCACATGTACTCCGGCCATTCATCCGGAAGCCTCCAACTTTGACATGCATCTCATGCATCACTTACGCAAGTTGATTGTCGGTGACGGTTCAGGTTTTGGAGTTGTGCAACAGCGTATTGCAACCCTACCCATCAAACTTGGTGGCCTGGGCATTCTAACGATGACTGATGTTGGTGCTTATTGTTACCTCTCGTCAAGCCTCCAAACCCGACATCTTCAGAACACCATCTTGTCATGCCCTGATGCCCTGGAACTGTGTACCAACTATCAGATTGCTTTGCAAGACTACGCAAAATCTTGTAGGTTACCTTCTTATGAATGCAACATCGATGACGCTGCCCCTAAGTTCATGAAAAAGCTGGCAGCAAAATACTTCGGAGTTGTGTCGGAAAACCTACCTACAGAATTTTCATTATCCGAGCGTGACTTGTTCTTATGGAACATTAACCGGCTTCCTTATGCCATGGACTTCCTCAAAGCTATTCCTATTAGTGGGCTTGTCCAAGCCGTTGGGCCTCAGCAATTTCGAGCTATCTTCCAATATCGCCTCGGGATACACTTCTTCAATGACGATAGTCTCTGTTCCAGCTGCAACAAACCCATGGATGGTTTCGGCGATCACGCTCTACACTGTGCCAAGGATATAGGGATCAAATATCGACATGATATTGCGAGAGATGCCGTGTTTGATATATGCCACAAAGCCAATGTACCTACCAGGAAAGAAGCCTCCTTAGGACTTCGATCTGACTCCGGCTTAGACTTAAAGCCAGCGGATATCCTTGTGCTCAATTGGGAAGGAGGGAAGGACGTTTGCTTCGATGTCACAGTAGTTTCTCCCTTTACCAGTGCTGGAACTCGACGCTTCACTCCTGGACACGCTATTTCCATGGCCATCAACCGCAAATGCAACAAATACCTCGATAAGTGCTCTACACATGGTTACGGCTTCGGTGTGCTCGCATTTACTACTTTGGGGGAATTAGGTGAAGATACCATTGCCTTTCTGAAAAGATTAGGGAACTGCCTCACCAGTCACAATGCGAATTAAAAAATAGGCGGTGCCCTTTTCCATAGATTAGGAATTATAATTCAAAAGGGGGTTGGCGCTCAGCTTGTAGCCAGGCTTCCTTCCACCGACTTGTAACTGTTTGTTATATGATATGATCAATATTAAAATAGTGTCGAATATTATATTGATTTAATATTGGTTTGCTTTTTTTTAAATTCAAATAAAGTTGTATTTCATCCCCAATAATTCGTAATGCAATCAAAGAACCCGAGGCCACATTGTTATAATGCAACAAAAAGTAATTTTGGATTGTCATTAATACTTGGAGTGCTTGTATTTGTATTGCAATTAGTAAATAATATGATACTTTTACAAAATTGGTCATATTTTACTTAACATACAAGTATTACTCAACCTCCAAGTTAGAAATTACTTTTTAAAATAATTATATATTGTTTAATTATAAAATAATAATTTATTATATTATCAATAATATAATATTCTTTTTAAATAATAATTGTTCCCAAACCTATTATTTTATAGAAGTTATACTGTATCCAATTTTCTTAAATTAGGTAACTCATACCTACTAAAATTATAAATTATCCAATGTCATGCCCATCTTAATGATGTGGACTAAAAACCTAACAGAATCTACCATGTGACTAAAATTTTTTCGGACACTTTTTTTTTTTATCAGAAAAGAAAGAAAACTACTCAGAAGTGGATAGATCCACCTGAAGATTTTCCTCCCCGTCATTTACATAAGAGATATGACGAGGGATTCCAACATTGTTTAGATATGGTTGGGAATTGAAGAGGTAGAAAATAAGAGAACTTAAATTGTTTCCAGACCAGTTCTGGTTTTCACGAGATCGACTACAAATTCGTATTGGAGTTCTAGCTGCTCTATTACTTGACAGGACCAATTAGAATTAATTTGCTAATTTCAAAAGGATTTGTGATGAGAGGTCCAACTTCATTTCTGTTGTAGGTACTTCTGAATCTTTCTCCTGCGACAGCAGCATATTCTTCCATCAGTAATTGTATGATTTCTTTGTTATCTGATTAAAATTCCATTTTTTTCCCGAGATCTGCTGACCACTGATAAGCTGTTGTTGCTCCCTGCTTCATCAGGTCTCTGAGGGAAGAATAAGAGATTGATCTCCCCTAGCTCCTCTGCAACCTCCAAGTTAGTTCTATTGCTATGTTAATTTTATAGCTTAAGAATCCTGATATTTCCTAATTGCAGTTAAATTTTATTGTGATCTCCCTTACTTGGGTTTCATTATATGTTACACGCTTATAATTTTTCCGAAAACTCAAGATCTATTTCTTTAGCCAAAGGGACACAGACCCAACATTTTATCCCTTCACCAGATATCTATATCGTGACCCAAAAAATTGTCACTAGCCCGAGAAGTGCCTCTAGGGTCCAGAATATGATTCTCGACTATACCAAGGAATTTTGTTCGCCATTATTACATCTAGATGGTGGAATTGAGATGTAATGTAAACACTGCTTAAAAAGTGTAAGTGTGCACAGGGGCGAATCTACAATGGGGTCAGTGGGGTCACTGGTCCCCCTAAATTTTCTGGAGAAAAAAAATCACATGTACGACTGCGTATCTTATTCCCACCAATACTCTCTCCTCTCGCCTCAAGGGAGATTTTCCTCTCATCTTCAAGATGATTTTATTTTTCGTCTAAGGACGATTTTACCTCAAATATTTCCACTCCTTCTTTTAATCTATTTTTCTAATCTGTGTGCTTCACTTTGTATTTCTTGCTGTGTTTTTTTGTTTTGCAGGTTAATCAGTCTTCTAGTTTTTCTTCTTTCTTGACAACTTAGTGTTTCTTTGGGGTTTTTTGGTGTGTTTCTTCTTCTTATTCACTCATGGTCTCTTATTCAACTCAATCCTCAAATCCGGATTTTGAAGATCTGGCAGATAAAATGGCTACTCTTTTACATAATGAAGAAGAAGATTTTGAGTTCCCAGATGACCTAGTGGAAACACAAACACAACACAAATACTCTCTCATCACTACAATCACTAGAAAGGGAATATAGGATTAATATCTTGTACAACATTCTCCAAAGATCCTGGAGACCATCAGGAACCTTGGAAAAGCTATATACCTAGTTCACTTTGAATTGGGGTGCGACTACAATACAGTCCTCACTAGATCTTGGGCTCTCAATGAAGATCTTCTCCTTATGGAGATATATGATCCGGATAAACTTCCTGAAGAATATGAGTTTAAGATTGCATATTTCACAGTCCAAATCCATGAACTGCCAAGGAGTGCACAAACAATCAAGATGACAGAATTTTTAGCAAGTAAAATAGGAACTCCTTATCCCATATCAGAATCTGATCGTGCGAAATGGGGAAGCTTTGCCAAAGTCAGAGTCAAGATGAACATCACTGAACCCATCAGTGATGAGTTGAATTTTACGTTACCATCTAAGAAAAAATGCAAGGAAATGTTGAGGTATGAAAGACTACCAAAAGTCTGCTTCTTTTGTGGTCATTTTGGGCATATCATGAAGCAGTGTCCGGAACTCTCAAGAGAATGCGAGAAAATGGGTTTTTTCTCACCTGAAACTTTCATGGAGAAAATGCAGGACATGAAGGTGGCCAGACCTACAGAAGAAATCAATGAAAATCACAAACCTAGGATTAGTCAGAATGGTCCTTCGTCATCAAAATTACAAGAAATTCCAACAACCATCAATGGAGATACAGAAACCAGTCAGATAAACCCTAAACTAAAAATAAGTCAACAACCTACCATTTTTTACTCCTCCAATCACTCATTAAAAACCATGCAACCAGAAATTCCTCTTGTTACCATACCAGAAAAAAATTCCCATGCAAACCGGGAGATATTCAAAAGTTCTCTTGATCCTATTCATAAGGAGAATCAGTGACCAAATATCCCAGGATTAAATGCAAATTCCCATGCAGCCGACAAAGGAAAGATCTCAAAACCCATAGTACCCACCCACAATCCACAACCTGCCACCCATCCACCCAAAAGAAACCATTACCCAACATAAAAATACGCCTAGATCTAGATCCAAATCCATTACCAAAACCAACAAATCCATACCACCAAAAAACCCACAACCATCTATCCACCAACAACTTTCTACCACCCTATACCCTCAGAAACTCACTCAAACATCAAGTAAACCAGTTCAGTGGATACTACTCCTGATCAAAACAATCTCAAAAATGTGAGACATTGGAAGAGAATTGCTAGAAACAACCAAGATGCAGAAACCCAAATTAATCTCGCTCACATTGATACTAAAAGACAACCAGATCCAATGGATTGTGACCCCCCACTCAAGCTACATTGTAGCATCACTGAAGAGGCTGTGGCGACTTTGCCCAAAAATTCGTAAGATCAATGTTAATACAATCCTAGAACTATCGTGGTCTAGGGAACGAGACGACAGTTCTAACTTTAAACTCGTTCCTGTGAAGCTGCAAACCCTTTATTCTGTTTTTATCTGAAACAAGATTAAATGAAACAAACAGCATAAAGATTTGTAGTTCCTTGAATTTCAGATATTTTGATTATGTACCTGCCAATGGTAGAAATGGAGGTATTGCAGTCTTATGGCACGACACAATAGATCTCTCGGTGATCTCAAAGTCTCAAAACAGCTTTCATTGTATCATCGAAGCCACGCTTTCAATACCAAAATGGGAATTACTATGTGTATATGGTCCGCCTGCACATGATCAAAGAAATGGTTTTTGGAGACAAATGCATAATACTTTAGAAGGCATAGAAGGCGCCTGGTGTATGATTGGAGATTTGAATGTTTTGATGAAACGATATGAGAAACAAGGAGTTTCACCTAACACTGATATAAGATGATAGAATTCAGAACTATGGTTCAAGAAAGAGATATTGTGGATCTTGGCTATGCTGTGCCTGCTTTCACATGGTCAAACAATTCAACTCAGAACACGCCAAATTTTTAAAGGCTAGATCAAGCTATATGCAATTCAGCAATTGAGGGTTCAGTTTTCAGATGCAGCAGTGCCAAGGAGCAAAAGTGATCATGCTCCCATTCTTCTCAACACTATGAGAAAACCGCCAAAGAGGAAACCAAATGACAAATTTGAATTCTACTGGACTGACCATCCAGAATTCAAAGATATTCTTCAAACTAGCTGGGAGAACTCCTCAGGTGATACAATTTCAAGACTTTCTGATTTGGGCAATGGACTATGGAAATGGAGTAGAAGAACTTTTGGAGACACAAAAAGGGAGATTGAAGAAGAGAAACAGAAGCTGGTTGATCTTCAAGCATCTGCACACTTGACTGACATCAGAGAAGAAGAAAAAACAATTTGCAACAACATCATCACACTGGAAATAAGAGATAAAATGTTCTGGCAACAAAGAAATAAATACCCTGGTTTAATCTTAGCCTTGCATTTGTTTAATCAAATCTTAGCCTTTCCCATTCGTTGATACAGTAACCCTAAACCTAAACTTAATACCCATCAGTTTTTTATGTTATAAACGACAGTTTATTATATAGATGCCCACTTTAGTGGAACCCTATTAATTGGGAACCAGGTATGTAAACTCTATAAATAGAGTCCTAAATCTTTGTATTTCATACGTATGAATAAGATTTCTCTCTCTTTCTTCCTATGTACTTTGTGTCTTTTATTTTCTTCTTCTATAAGATGTTGTCAGCACGTAGTTCTACCAACTGATAAAAAAAAAATTTGTTTTTGTTTTCTTGAGTTTTCCCTTGATTCTTGTATTATTATTTCTTTTTAAACGAATCCTCTTACGATTTTCGTGGTCTGCCAATGTTAATAGGCAATACATATATTTACTTTGGCTTGTTCTTATTCTGCCTTTTATTTTGTCACGGAACATTGGATCTTGAGCATTATCCAGCTTTTAATTGTATACAGTGCTTATGATTGATGAATTGAGTGAACCTTTAATATAGGTTATTATGGGTTTTTGGATTTCTTGTATCTATTATAACACAAACCTTAAAATCTCAATTTATTATGATTCAATACAAGTACTTTTAGTTTACTGGTTTTTTTTTCCTCGTTCCTTATGCTTTGAAAAGCATTGAAAATCGTTGGGATCAATATCATGTTCATGTACGAATTTTTAAGTATTGTTTTCATGTGACGATTTCATTAGGTGAAAATTATGGTGAAACCCATTTTTCGGTTTTTTTCCACTGCGAAACTCACGGGTATAAAAGTTGTTGACGCGCGCACCCATATTCTAAGAGAAAATTGCTCCCAAAGCCATAATTTATAAAATTATGTTTTGTTTTTTTTTTTCTTCTTCATCATCGTCGAATTTTTTCTTCAAGTCCTTTTCTTCTTCCTTCCTAATGTGAATTCCCGACTAGCGATATTGATAGACAGTGTAAGATAGATATAGACAGTATACGGAAAAAAAAATTGTTTAAATCTGTAATTATGATTTGGGTAACCAGGATTTGTGAGAAATTAGGTTAGATTTGAAGTGGGATCGATAAGAATTTGGTGGAATTAATATAGCGGAATTAAAGAGCCCCGATAATCAGTTGAAAGTGTTCGCTATGAACAAGCCGGTGATTATGCAGACTATGGCTCTTCTGTGGAAGATGGTACGGATGGGTAGTTAAGGTTCAGAAGACAAGGAGGGTAATAAGATAATATTATAACGATGATCCTTTTGCAGTTGAGAAGCCATGTAAAGTGGTCTCAGCTAAAAGCAAAATACCAATACTACACAATCTCCCAATTATGCATCGTGGTGGCAGCAGTTTAAATCAATCTCCCAATTGGTCTAGGTGTCGCTGGGAAGACTACAATCTTGTATATATAAACTCAAGCTGGGAGAGACTATCACAACTAATCCTACCATTGACGTACCTACCATTGGCGTTCCTACTGTTGATACGTAAGGTTTTGTTATAAAGGGAGTTTAGTCCACTAATATTTTGCAGGTTTTAATATAGAGACCGTGGAAAGCAAACCATCAATTCATCTTCTATGATGTTGGCGGCCAGATGATGAATCCAAAGTAGAAATTTTGTCATTTTCTTTTGTTTATTAAATTATCTAGGCACAATTAGTAATAATTGTGATGCTTTTAGTTCAATATTTTCTGAAACCAACCATACGGTTGGGTAGCTTTTGTGTAGTATTGGTATTTTTCTAATAACTCGTTATGCAGTCCCGAAAATGGTTGCATAACACGTTATGCAGTTACTTTTTTCTTAGTATTGAAAACAACAAAAAATAATGTTACATAACTTGTCATGCACCTACTATAATATCTACATAACATGTTATGCAGTCGTGAAAATGGATGCATAACTTGTTACGCATCCGAAAATATGACTGCATAATGCATTATGCATCGAGAAAATTGTTGCAGAATCTTTTATGCATCGAGAAAATAGATACATAACCTGATATGCATCCGTAAATATGGATGCATACTGCATTATGCATCAATTTTTTATGTACGCACTAAAATCAACCAAAACAATGGTTACATAACTTGTTATAGATGCATAACTTTGTTATGCAGTCGAGAAAATGGTTGCATAATTCGTTATGCGTCTGCAGAATGTGTTATGCATCTTTTTTGGTGGCTGCATAATGGTTATGTAGTCAGTTTTCGAAAATTTTGCCTAAAATGATGAGCACCTCCGATTTTTTCGTGAAAAACAAAAATTTGATATTGTTGTTTGTACTCGTTCCGCAGCTTTCTTAAAAAGATTTCCAACGGTATAAAATTTGTAAAATTCCAAGGCGTCGTTTTTCATATATGTTATATCCAAGTTGTGTTACCAATTATACCCCTGAAAAATTAGGCTGCATAACGAGTTATGCCTGAAAAGATAGTATGCATAACGAGTTATGTATTGGTTCTTAATAATTTCGGATAATTTTGGGTGTCACCGTATCTAAAATTAATTATGGGCCTAACAATAAGAATATTATCTTTTTGGTTCTGCGCCTAAGTTTCCCTTTCATTAGCTAGTCAAACTACACCGGAGGCATTATTTGTTAGCTCCCTAGATCTGTTGGGTCCAAAACCCAACAAGCTAAAGTACACCAATATATGTGAGGAGCCCAACCACACTGCTTATTTCTTAACATCAACAGATTAATATCAGTAGGAAAGTAGGATTGAGATCGTGATTATCTAAAGTTTCCCAAGCCGTAAGCTATAATTTATATTTGATTATTTTATTTTATTTTTTACTCGTTAAAATTATATACCGTGTAGTGATCAATTTTTGGTTAACAAGTTCGATTTCCTTTCTTCTCTAATCTTTTATCATAGAGAAAGAAAAGAGTAAAACATGTTAAAAGATGGTTTACGGTTTTTATTCCCTAATAAAACCGTAATGGCGTTATTCCAGATTTGATTCCCTCTTTGGTTGTTGGAGTATGATATTCTTTTCTTCTCTAAATATTTTTTCGTACAAAAAGAGAAAAAAAGATGCTTTACAATTCTATTCCTTTAATGAAATTATAACAACCAAAAATTGGTGTTATCGCGACTTGATTACCTTTATGGTAACTAAGTACATGCATGGTTCGTAAACCTCTGGCCAATTAAGTTTGGTATCTTTGTCTTTTAGACATGGATCATGTGATTTACAGATGGTTTCTATTTTTTTTTATATAAGAAACCATTTGTCAACCTCAAAGTAGGTTTCCTAAGCGATAATTAAAACGACAATATTTTTATTTTGTCGATACGAGTTTTCATTAATCATAAAACCAATTTCTGTGAATTTTCTCACTGGTTTCTATAAGATAAGAGAAAATATATTGGCATATTTTCTAAAAGTTTGCCAATAATGGTTTGATTTTTCCCTATTCTGGAAGATTGATCGTTTCAAACAAATTTTTACGATCAAATATGTATGTTTTATCTAATAATAAACCATTGTTTTCCATTTTCCTTTACATAAAACCATTCATCAACTAGAAAGAGTGGATTTTATCTCTTCAAAGAAAAATAACGATAATGATTTCTTTATATTCTTAAAAAGAAACATATAATTCAGACAGAATTTATTCCATCTATTTCGATCCCTAAATGATGAAATATCGTTATTATGGTATAAGTCAATCGTTAAATACCGATGAACAAGAATTTGCTACATTTTTTAAAGATATTGAGCAATTTTTTTTTCTCGGAACTAATCTCCAAAATTCGGATTTGTTCCACTTATAGTTGGATTACGTTCGGACACTAAAGATCAATGGGTGCGCATCCGGCTTATTAGCTAATATTATTAGTCCTTGTAGTGACTATATTGATCTTAATTTAATTTTCTTTTGATAAAGGAAGTCCCTAATTTTATTTCAAAAAACTTAATTGGTATTTTAAAAAATCTAGACCTCTTTTTTTTTATGTTTTGGAGATTTATTTGTGTATTCTATATGTTTTTGGCTACTACCAGCAAAATCCAGGATGGATGGTAAATGTATAATGAATTTTGAATAGTCGATATGCGTGGTACATAAATACCAGAAATTATTATGAATATATGCCTTCGAATTAATAAGATAATACTTTACGAAACTTGTTTTCGTTTTATGAGATGAAAATATTTTCGCCATAATCAGAGGGACACTATACACTACCAGCAAAGGTTGGTGTTAATTAACTTCAATGTTATATCAGTTTCTCTCCCTTCATGACCAAATCGATAAAGGTTGCTAACTAGGCGTAAAATATCTCATTTGCTTTTATATAAGCGTTTGCCTCTTTAAAAGGAAATCCAGTCACATCTCGTAAAATAAGTAGTGTTCCATGAGAGCTTACTGGTAGTGCTCCAATTGAGTGTACCAAAACACCATTCACATTCTCAAAATTAATATCTCATCCCTTGATGATGATGATGAGATCATAACGCCCGTGGGCACTGGTACCAATAAATTTTGAATTTTTCAAAATATGCAAATACTTAATAATTGTGTGGGATCGTGGTAAATGTTAATACTGGAATTCTCGTTGGGTTTTACCCGTCCTAGTGTACCAAGATGACCTCACTTTTCTTAGAATAGTATGAGAGAGAGTTGTCTTTCCATTGTACCTTGTCCTTTCTTATATGAACTTTCTAAAAGCCCCCTTCTTTTTATGACATCTTGACATGTGTCATCAACCTCCTTAATTACTACTAATGTCATTTCTTCACTAATATAACCTCCTTCTTCCTTGTTAATTTCTTCATTATCCCTTCCAACTCATGGGTACTTCTTTGGTGGACTTGGGCCTTAGTCCCCATGTTCTATGTGTTGCCTTTCCCCTCTTTGGGGAACCCTAACCTGGTTAAGGGAAACTATTTTTCATGTATCAATATTAGTCCCTTGACTATGAGGTTAGTCGTAAGATAACCTTATAGTCATTATCCATTTCTCCACCATCTCCATGTTAGTGGGCGACGTTATAACTTCCCCTTACATGACCCTTCTTAACTTTTGTCGATTATCGTGCTTACTGGTATAACTGCCATCTTTGCGCCTCCAAACTCCCTATAAATATGGGTTCTATTTTACCTTCCTCCTTTCACTTATTTTACTACTTGCCTCTTTCTTCAGACTTCACTCGTGGCTACGCCATGTCTAGCAGTTCTTCCGATGATAACTCTTCGAGCGAGTCCGACGAATCCGAGGAGACAATGAGTAATGGCCCAGAAGAGAGTGAGTATTCAGGGGAACAAGAAATTCACATATCTCATCCCGCTGATGGAAAAGCTTACACACTAGCGGAATTTGCCGGGACTCCTCAACTAAAACGTGCGCTGAAGCTAAAGGAATATCGTGGGAATAGACACGTGATACCCTTGAATGATAACCTCATCCTTAGTCTCCTGAATCCTCCGGTATTGCCTTATTTGAATGCTCCGGGATGGCTCATGTATCTGGAATCGAAAAATACAGCTACCTTCCGTTAAAAAGAGTTCCTCGCATGGCTATCCATCGCGGTGATTACGAGATTCCGGACATCGACACCCGCTCAGTATCAAAGACTCCTTCAATTTGGTCACATTGGGCGGCTTATATCCGCGCTAATCCTGATCACGCGGATAAACTTCGCCAAGCTAAAATCAATGAGGCCATAGATTATTCTCTTCAGCGGGAAGTGGAGAGATGTAGGCGCGACACAACGCGACTCTTCTGTCGCTAGACTCTTCCCGTTCATACTCTCCTCACAGCCTGGGGGAGGCCACTGTGGTTTTGGAGGACGTCGTCACGCTTATTGGCTTACCTCTTCACGGATCCCATTCTTACGATGAGGCGGACGTTTATGAAGCGCTGACTCCGGACGACCAAAGTTTATGGGGTTTTTTTGTTAGATTGCAAGGATTCTTCTCGAGTCGAATTGGTGCGGAAGGTAAAGGCACCAACCCCAAAAGAGCAGACAAAGAAAGTTGTTACTGCAAGAGGTAGGACTATCAGTACCAGTAAATCAGGCTCGTCGGCTGTTGCCAAAGGGAAAGCTGTTGAGAGAAAGAAAAGAAAGACTCCATCGGTTCCTCCCTCGGGGGAGCGTCTACTTAGAAGTTCGTTCTGTGCTTACGAGTTAATTCATGGCCCCAACACTCTATCCGCTGCTTCTGATTACGAGTAGATCACCAAGGATCACAAACACGCGACTTTTCCCCTCTGGCTTCGATTTTGGGCCCCCCGATTAGTAGACAGAAATGTGTTTTCCTCGGAGCGTAAAAACTCCAATCCTCGAGCGGAACTTGCCTCCTTCATTCTCCTTTGGCTTTGTCGCGATGTGTTCGAATATAGCCCCGGGACACCATAAGGAATGAATTGGTCGCGATGGCGGTGTTGTTGTCCCGCAGGATTTCCTTCCCTCTCGCTCCCATGTTATTGGGGGGTTTGTACCGGCACTTAGACTTGTTTTGCCATGATCTCCAAATGGTTGGCTCGGCACACAAGATCGAGACTTTCATCCCTGCTAGTTTCATGCTCGCGTGGTCTTGGGAACATGTTCCTCCATATGCTCTCGATCCTCATGATTTAGAGGTCCACCGCGAAGAAGATGTAAAGCGAGATGACGGCTCAGTGGAAAGGGTTCGGTCGTATATAGGTATGGCTCTTTGGCGCAATAAGGGGAAGGTACCCAAAGGTGGCATAGCGCAATTCTTGGACGTGGCTAAGGATTTTAAATCACTTCCTTACCATGATGGCCTGTCTGGTCCAGCTCACTATGATTTTACTTCGTCTTTTGACGCGAACCTGGATTCGACCCAGTTTTTGTACGAATCGGATTTTGATTCGGTGATGGCGGTGTTGCCCGGCTATCTTCTTGGTTTCCATGCTGGTAAATTAATAGCCATGTCTTACAATCCCGACCGTACAGCTCGTCAAGTTGGTTTTGATCAGGGGGTTCCTCGTAGGTTCCCACCTCCGTAAAATACTGATACTTCAGATATTATAGCTAGTTTTAACCGCTATGTCTTCAAAGAGCCAATGTGTCTGGCTGATAGGGGGATTAACTTCTCTTTCAAACATCCCTTTCAAGATCGACCCTCAGGAGTTACTGAGGATGCTCATGATTGTCAGTTTGATGCGGTGCCGGGATTTTAACTTTCCGCTACGAGAGTCAGTTCCCTCCAAAGAGTTGTATTACGAGGATCTTAAAGCATTGCATGCGTCGGGAAGGATTAAACTTGATGATGTCGTGGAAATGGCGCATCGTCTTCCTTCAGGTACCAAGGGCCGCTCTTTGGAGCCTGTCCTGACTTCTTGGGATCCTCCGGAGGGCTGTGATCCTATTCGACCGAGGAAAGAGACGGAATTTTCGATCCGGAAGCCTCCTCATCTGAATGTATCCAGGCCTTCTTCGAGTCCTCTGGCAACTCAGGTATTGATGGATCGTTCCGTTCTTACTTAGCGTGTAGTTTTCTTTTCTCTCTCTCTCTTTTTTTTTTGAAACCCGACTCAGGCGCTGATGGGACATCGGCTCAACCATGTTCCCAGGATGTGCCGCTTTCTACTCGCGTGGGGTGGAAAGACCCTTCATATATGATAGAACAGTAACTGAACATTCATGATCATGAATGGACCGAGAAGAGTCTTGCAAAGAAGGCCAAGCGTGAAGCGGCCAAATTTTTAGGTCCTCCTCTGCACTCTTGTTCTTCTGCCAACGTTTCCTATTTACAATATGGGCAGCCTTTGCACAGGAGCGCATCACAGCCTCCTCAGGACATCGCTAGAAATCCCGCTCCTTCTTTTGATGATCAATTGCAGAACTTGGGGATCATCTTGTCTGAGGGTGGTGGATGGGTTTCGTCACGTCTTAAAGTGATATATGTCTGCCCTCTTCGGGCGTAGACTGTTCGTGCTCGAGGTGAGATTCATGTGTCTCCTAATGTTGTTTTGGAGTCAATAAGCCCATCTGGGTCTAACCGATCAGTGGTTAGTGGGTCCTCATCCCACGTGGCGTTTCCTACTGGTGGTCTCCAAGCTGACCAAATTACTCTATCCTGTGTCCATGAATGTTTCTCCCTCTTTCCTTTCCTTATTTTGCTATAAATCATCGAGTCTTACTCATTATGTTTCTCTCTTTTTGGATTTTCAGGCACATCTAGCGGTTCAAGCTCATCATCTGGCTCTTCAGCGTCTCACGAAAAAGATATTGATACCACCCAACACTGAGTCGCGTCCAAGGTTAGAGGAAAGGGCTAAAAAGATTTACTTTGTTCTCTTCTTTTTTTTTTATGAACCCGTGTGTTTATTAATAGCTGATTTTATTATCAGACTATGGGTAGTAATTGGAAAGGAGGGAGCAAACCCGAGGCCCCTGGAATTGATGTCGGCCGACGCGTAGTTGGTGTGATGATAAGATGCACACAAAACACTTGCAAGTATACAAGGTCAAGATTTGTAATAAAAGGGTGAGTAGGGGTTTGTCCACAGGGAGAGGAGCATATAAGAAGTTTTCCTAGGCTAAAAAGAGTAGCAATGCACTATGGCAGTGAGCTAAAGGCAAACAAAGTTTCAGGCATACAACCAAGAACACAATATAAAGCAATAGAGAAACAGGCTAAGAACCACAGCAGGGAAAGATAAGCAAAGAACCAAAAATGCAGGGTAAGGCAATAAAGAAGCAGTTAAGAAAAAGCAACAAACTACCAAGGCTTGGCAGCCAAGGGCAAGAGGCAGGATTGTGCACTGACTTCAGTGCACAGTAGCTACAAGATGCAGGAACATAAAAGGCATGAAAATATAGCTGAAATGCAAAAACACAGAACTTGAAAAAGTGACTGAAATTAAGATTGATTAAAAGAGAAGTGGTGGGCAAGCCAAAGCATATGATCCACCTTGTATCCTAATCAAGTGAAATGGTCTAAGTTAAGTTCATTCCTAAGCATACACTAGAAATGAAAGAACACCAACTTGCTCACTAGTCTACCCCTAGCATTGGCTGTCTTTTGACAGTACAGCCAATCACAGGCTCTATGAGCATTGGCCTCTCTCAAATACACATTCACAGCACAGCAACAGGAAGTAACTCTCTAGTTCATTCACACTTGACAGTGCACAAGGCTTCACTGAGCCTTGGCCTGAAAATGATTAGCTCATGCTAACCATGTTTTGGCAACAAACATACATCATGTGAGATAAGTTAAACATAAATTGCATCATAACAAACAACTATAACAGAAGCAATTTGCAACTGTAAACATACAAGTGCTATAATTTTCAGTTCATAAAATTTTTCTCTCATTCTCTACTGGCTAGTCCAGAGAGGTAAATAGTCTCTTCTACACACTTCATATGACATCAATTTATACCCATTACACATATGTGGGTTTTCCCCCAATTTTCCCCAAAGTCCGTAAAATTAGGTTTTGCCAATTACCTACTGTTGATGAAATTCTCGCTCCATCTCGTCGACCCATCCTTCTATTTCTCTTCCTGAGTCATCTCCCGCTCCAATTGCTGCTCTAACATCAACTTATATCTTCAATTTCTCACCTAGGGTTTCAGTCGGCAGAGATGAGAAATTGAGGAGATTAGTTGATGTAAAACGTGATAGTGATGATGGGTATAGGTAGAGTGATTTGGGGAGAAAATAGTGGAGTGATTTGGGGGCGTCAGGGAGAGGTGGTGATGATGGTGGTGGTACGGGGCATGGCGGTTCTGCAGAGGGGGTGATGGAGGAGATGGTTCGATGGAGAAGGGAAGGGTGCGTTTGGTTGAGGTGTAGGTGCTCGGTCGCTAGGGTGTGAGGCGAGTGTATCGAGTGTGATGATCTGCGACGCTGCGCCGTGGGATAGGGAGATGAAAGATCAATCGGACGGTGAGATGAAGTGAAGCTTGTAGCGACCGCTGGATTTTTTATACAACGAAGTTAACGGCTCTAGATGGGTTAGGTGTTGTAGTGTAAGGCGGAGATATCAAACGTTGATGAACAGCAAGGGAGCGACCGTTGGATTCAACACCATCTAATCTGAAGGCTTGGAATTTCAGCGCTGTGGTGCTTGGCAGAGACTTCAGATTTTGATGCTCTATGAAGGAGCGACCATCGGATGCTTCTGGGAACTGATCTGACGGCTGAGAACGGAGGCGCTTTTGTGTGTAGAAAATGAGGTTGTGCGCACCATTCTTCGCGGCTTCCTTGCGTAATTTCTCCCGGCTTTTCACTACTTTTCTGCTCTTTTCGCTCCGCGACTCATCCGAACTTTATTTATTACCTAAAAATGCAAAATTAATTAATAAAAATATTTATTCTTGAAAACAATGAAAATACAGAATATGGGATAAAATGTAGAATTAATGCATAAAAGATGAGTTAAATGCCAACAAAAAGGGATAAATATATACAATATTTGGCACTCATCAAATACCCCCAAACCTGAATTTTACTTGTCCTCAAGTAAAACAAAACTAAGGAAATCCTAACTATACCACTGTCGCTGGTCTCTCGAATGCATTTAGCGTATGCACTAAGCCTTTTAAACCACTAAGTGTCCCTAGTGGACGAGTTGAAGTCTCGTGAAGGTTTGCTTAGAACGTACCTACAAAGTTCTAGGTCAAAATATAAGCTCAGATTCCATCAAACGTGACATGTGCAAAACAGTTAAGCTCACAGCAAAATGGAGATGTCAATCTAGCTATCGAAGGCACAATCCTAGCACTGATAACAAATAAGACATGTGATAAGAGTGTAAAGTGTATCTACACATGTGTAAAGAAAGATCTGAAGTCATGACTACTAATCACCAAGAGATAGTTTCTCAGGCTAAGAACTGAGGTCGAAATCTAGCTAGCTGTCCGGACTTTACGAGAATTGTGAATGAGTTGGAGGTATTTCACAATTACTCGCGTTGTACATCAATGGCATACACCCTCCTTGCTTATTACAAAAACAACAAAATACTATTTACATGACTCTTATTTACATTGACATCTCTTTTATTTTTGGAACAAGAGATGATGGAATTGATAAATACTTGATTTTTTTGGTATTTTTCTGATATTTTTTTTCTTATATTCGTTTTTTTTTTTTTTTTTTTTTTTTTTTTTTTTTTTTTTTTTTTTGAAAACACTTTTGATACATAACAAAAGGAAACAAAAGATTACATGACACTTTGCAAGAGGTAGCCCTTTTTGATGCACCCAGTTAAATTCGATGGTTGTCTTTCTTAATGTAACCTCCACCTTCTATCCCAACCAACCAAAGAACAAGCTAGTCAGTTTCGTTCAGTATTCTAAAGTGATTGGCAATCGTAACTTCCTATCAACACCTTGAAGATCGAGGCCATACATGTATTGGTAGATCGTGCGCGTGCAAATTTCTTATCACTATGTGAATTGTGCTAGAATCAGGGTGCCTAAATATCTAGACTAAGACTCCTAATAAAAATACATATTTGCACAAGAGTCAACATTTCAAGGTAAATGAGCTCCATTTTTATGATTTTTTCATTTTTTTAATTTTTTTTTTTTTTTTTTTTTTTTTTTTTTTTTTTTTTAATTTTTTTTCATTTTTTTTTTTAATTTTTTTTTTTTCAAAGAGAAGGAGTTCGTTTCAATTATAGCATATTATCATGGTATCTACTCTATACCCCCAAACCTAAACTAAACATTGTCCTCAATGTTTCAAAATATGGAAAGAATTATAAACAATTATGAAGAGGAACATGCTGAGTAGAGTAAAAGGAGAGAGAATACCCGATGTACGGTGGTAGCTCGATTAAAACTCCGTTATTCAAGGCAAAAATCCATCATATTAGCAGTCACAATGGATGACACAAAATATACAAAAGGAAATTTAACTACACATTATCTACAAGAAAATTTGGTTTTTAATGGGATTGGACTTTTTGGAAAAAATTTGGTTTTGTTGGGAACATTGGTTTTGATGGGAAACGAAAAATTTTGGTTTTTAGGGAAATTTGGAAAACTGTTTGGTTATTTAGGAAAGAGTGGACCAGTTTAGTCCACATAGACTGGGTCCCCAGGTTGGTTGTTTCAATGTCGGGTGGAAATGGCTCAAGGAATGGCTTTAATCTCTGCCCGTTGACTTTGAAAACGTTCTTTTGGAGACATCCTCGCTCTACAGCTCCATGAGGAAAACTGTGCGTACTAGTACGGACCCTTCCATCTGGAACGCAGTTTTCCTGGAAAAATGTAATCGGGAGTCTACAGCAAGACTTTCTGACCAGGAGTGAAGGATTTGCGCAGAATCGCTTGTCATGAAATATCTTCATCTTCTGCTTGTACAGCTTGGCACTGTCATAAGCCTCATTTCTCAATTCTTCCAACTCGTTGAGTTGAAGTTTCCTTTGAATTCCAGCTTCGTCCAGAGAAAAGTTCAGCTCTTTGATTGCCCAGTAGGCACGATGTTCTAATTCCACAGGTAGATGGCACGGCTTTCCATACACTAGACGATAGGGGGACATGCCAATTGGTGTCTTATAAGCTGTTCTATAGGCCCACAAAGCATCATTCAATCTCAATGACCAATCTTTCCTGGACGGGTTGACCGTCTTCTCCAGAATGTGCTTAATTTCCCTATTAGACACTTCCACTTGTCCACTAGTCTGAGGGTGGTACGGAGTAGCAACCTTGTGAGTTATGCCATACTTGCGTACTAAAGACTCAAAGTACTTGTTACGAAAATGTGAACCGCCGTCACTGATGATAGCTCTAGGGGTACCAAAACGTGAAATATGTTCTCCTTTAGAAATGAAAGTACCACCTTGTGGTCATTTGTTCTGGTTGCTATGGCTTCTACCCACTTAGAAACGTAATCAACTGCGACTAGGATGTACAACTTGCTGTCAGACATGGGAAATGGACCCATGAAGTCTATCCCCCAAACATCAAAAATCTCCACAATCAAAATGGGGTTATAACCGGAAAAGCCATCTAGAAAACAGTAGTGACTGTGTCCAGACACACGTTCTAGCATTTGGTCAATGAAAGGGAGCGGGAAGTGATCCTTCCTTGTTACTGTGTTCAACTTCCTGTAGTCGATGCATACTCGCCATCCTGTGATTGTACGAGTAGGGACTAATTCATTCTTGTCGTTCTGAACAACAGTAATGCCTGACTTCTTAGGCACAACTTGAATGGGACTAACCCATTTGCTATCGGGAATTGGGTATATGATACCCGCATCAAGTAGTTTCAGGATCTCTCCTTTGACTACATCTCTCATGTTAGGATTAAGTCTCCTTTGCATTTCCCTCGATGGTTTGGCATTCTCTTCAAGGTTAATGTGGTGCATGCAAATGGTGGGACTAATTCCTTTGAGATCTGAGATGGTCCATCCTAAGGCCTCTTTGTGTTCCTTAAGTACTTCTAAAAGCTTACTTTCCTGTTCCGTGTCTAAACATGATGAAATAATGACAGGTAAAGTATCAGAAGAACCTAGGAATGCGTACTTCAACGTACTAGGCAATGGTTTCAATTCAAGCTTGGGTGGCTCAACAATGGATGGAATAAGCTTGGAATCAGAGAATAGGGGTTGTTCCACTTCATATTTCCTTTCAGTGACGTCCATTTGAGGTACAGATTCGAGCAGAGATAGGACGTCACTACAGTATGCATCATCATAGAAATCAGGGTTAAAGTTCTCCATACATGCTTGAAAGGGGTCACGGATAGAATGTTAGTCAACGAATCTTGCATTAATCCTTCAATCATATTAACTTCATGCACATCATCATCATCAAGATTCACAGGTTGTTGACTAATATCGAACACATTCAATTCTACCGTCATGTTACCAAAAGACAGTTTTAACACTCCATTCCGACAGTTGATGATCGCGTTGGACGTAGCCAAGAAAGGACGTCCTAAGATGACAGGAATGTGACAGTCTGGGTTTTGTACAGGTTGAGTGTCTAAGACAATGAAGTCTACGGGAAAATAGAATTTGTCAACCTTGATCAAAACATCTTCCACCACTCCACGAGGAATCTTGACAGATCGGTCTGCCAGTTGTAGAGTGATAGATGTTGGTTTCAACTCCCCAAGACCTAACTGCTCATAAACAGAATATGGCAGTAGGTTAACACTTGCACCTAGGTCTAATAACGCTTTATTGACCGTGTGTTCTCCTATAGTGCAAGAAATTGTTGGACATCCTGGATCCCTAAACTTGGGTGGAGTTTTGTTCAGAATGATGGAACTCACCTGCTCAGCTAAGAAAGCACGTTTTTGCACATTGAGCTTGCGCTTTTGAGTACACAAGTCTTTGAGGAATTTGGCATAAGCAGGGATTTGCTTGATTGCTTCAAGAAAAGGAATGTTGATGTTGACTCTCTTGAACAGATCTAACATCTCATTGTAATGGGTACTTTTCTGTTGATAGATCAATCTTTGAGGAAATGGGCAACAGGAAGATGAGTTGGCAAAGGGACATTCACAGCAGTAGAATTGTCAGATTTTCCAACTTGCTCAGATTCTTTGGTTTTCTGGGGTTGTGGAGACAGTGGAATTTGTATCAGATCATTAGGTTCGCCCGTTGTTCTCGATGACTTTACCACTTCGGAGGGTGGTAATGGCATGGATTTGATCAGGTGAGGTTTCAGTGCAGGATGTTGTGCCTGTTTGAAATATCCTCTTTGGATTTTGTTGGGGTTGGCTCGGAAGTTTACCCTTTTCTCTCTCACATATTTGATCCATCTTTTGATCTAGATTTTTCTGACTTTGCATCAAACTCTGGAACATTTCCTCTAAGGTGGAATCTCTTGTCGGTATTGTGTTGAGGATATGATTGTTGTTGAGAGTTTGATTGTTGTTGAGGGTTTCTCGGGTGTTGATAACCTTGATTGTTCTGATATCCCTGATTGTTTTGATAGCTCTGATTGGGTTGAGATGGTCCTCCTTGAGTGGGTCCTTTTGACCATGAAAAGTTAGGGTGGTTTCTCCATCCTGGATTGTAGGTCTGTGAATAAGGGTTATGCTCTGGTTTTGAAACATGGCATGTGCCTGTTCAAGCCTAGACTCCTGGATGCAAGCAAATCTGGACAATTTTGGAATTGATGGTTGGGGTCGTTACAAGCAGCACAAACAGATGAAGCGACATGTTCTCGGAGAGTAGTGGTGGAAGGTTTTGAATTTTTATGTAGTTCTAACTCTTCTAATCTCCTAACTATTGATGCCATGTTTGCTCTACCCTCAAAATCCGCTTCAATCCTAAAAGCCTTTGCTTCGGATGTAGTCTTTCTGGTTTCACGGATGGATTCCCACTGTTGCGTCTTTTCAGCTACTTCAATCAAGAAGTCCCAAGACGCGTCAGCAGTTTTATCTACGAATAGACCATTACACATCGACTCAACCGTTGTTCGGGTGGACACATCTAGACCTTCATACAAAATTTGCACAAGTCTCCATTTTTCAAAACCATGATGGGGACATTGGAGCAATAATTCATTGAATCTCTCCAGGTATCTAGCTAAGGTCTCACCTTCTAATTGCACAAAGCTATTCAGACTTTGACGAATTGTCGCAGTCTTGTGGTTCGGGAAAAACTTTTTGAAAAACTCCTTTATGAGGTCATCCCATGTCATGATGGATTGAGGCTGTAAAGCATAGAGCCAGGCCTTTGCCTTATCTTTCAGGGAAAGGAAAAAGCCTTAACTTCAGGGTTTCGTCGGTCATTTGAGTGAAACGCAGAGTTCCACAAATTTCCTCGAATTCTCTCACGTGGTGGTACGGGTTTTCATTCTCAACACCTCTAAAAATAGGAAGCATCTGTATTGTGCTAGATTTCAGCTCATAATGGCCATTAGCCTCGGGCAGCAAAATACAAGAAGGTTGACTGGCTCTAGTTGGGTACATATAATCCTTGAGGGTACGTGGTTCTCCCATTGTTTCTGGTTGATCTGGACTGTCTCCCTCAGAACTTAGAATTTCGATAGGTTCGTCTGGGTTAATTCTAACAAGTCTGTTTGTCTGGTCTCTGTAGGTCACAATCATGTCCTAGTAGGTACCTTAACTAACATGTTGGTCAGACAGAGCAATCGGAAACAATTTGGCCCAAGGGTTATGAAGATTTGGTTTTGAATGGGTTTTGGTTTAAAGAAGGGATTTTGTTTTTGGTTTAAAAATTTTGGGTTTGAAAATTTTGAACTAAACCTAGCATAAATTATCACAACTCATAAAAGAAAATAAAAACAATAATAATAATTAAAACAAACCCATAAAAGAAAAAAGAAAAATAAAAGAAAAATAAAGAAAAACAAAAAAAATAAAAATTATTACAATCCCAAATAAAAAAAAGAAAAAGAAAATAAAAATTATTACAATCCCAAATAAATAATTAAATAAATTATTACAAGCCCAAATTTGAATTTAAATGAGGCCCAAGTGGGTTAACTCATGGGTTAGGCTTACTTGTTTTTGGAGGGAAGCCCAAAAATAGGCTTTTAGTCCCCTTTTAGTTGCAAGCCCAGTTGGGCTTTAGGATCGTCCTAGCAGCTCACGTCCAAGCCCAGCAGCAGCAGCAACGAGCCCAGCTGAAGTTGCAAGCCCAAGAGCAGAAGTTGCAAGCCCAGCAGAAGTTGAGGTTACTGAGCCCAGCTCAGTTGGTTCAAGCCCAGCAGAGAGTTGCAGCAGGCCAGCAGCTTGCAGCTCAGTTGGCAGCAGTTGGCAGCAAGCTTGGCAACACAGCAACAGCTTGGCAGCAGCAGCTTCTCAGCAGCTTCAGCAACACTTGCAGCAGCAGAGCAACACTTGCAGTTGCAGCAGCAACAGCAGCAGCAGCAGCTTCACAGCACTTCAGTTGGCAGCAGTGGCAGCAAGTTGGCAGCAGCAGCTCCACAGCAGCAGCAGCAGCTTCAGCAACACTTGCAGCAGCACACTTGAAAACTCAAAAAGATGGCAGCCAGCTCCCCGGCAGCGGCGCCAAAAACTTGGTGTGATGATAAGATGCACACAAAACACTTGCAAGTATACAAGGTCAAGATTTGTAATAAAAGGGTGAGTAGGGGTTTGTCCACAGGGAGAGGAGCATATAAGAAGTTTTCCTAGGCTAAAAGAGTAGCAATGCACTATGGCAGTGAGCTAAAGGCAAACAAATTTCAGGCATACAACCAAGAACAATATAAGCAATAGAGAAACAGGCTAAGAACCACAGCAGGAAAGATAAGCAAAGAACCAAAATGCAGGGTAAGGCAATAAAGAAGCAGTTAAGAAAAGCAACAAACTACCAAGGCTTGGCAGCCAAGGGCAAGAGGCAGGATTGTGCACTGACTTCAGTGCACAGTAGCTACAAGATGCAGGAACATAAAAGGCAAAAATATAGCTGAAATGCAAAACACAGACTTGAAAAAGTGACTGAAATTAAGATTGATTAAAGAGAAGTGGTGGGCAAGCCAAGCATATGATCCACCTTGTGTCCTAATCAAGTGACATGGTCTAGTTAGTTCATTCCTAAGCATACACTAGAAATGAAAGAACACCAACTTGCTCACTAGTCTACCCCTAGCATTGGCTGTCTTTTGACAGTACAGCCAATCACAGGCTCTATGAGCATTGGCCTCTCTCAAACACAATCACACACAGCAACAGGAAGTAACTATCTCTAGTCATTCACACTTGACAGTGCACAAGGCTTCACTGAGCCTTGGCCTGAAATGATTAGCTCATGCTAACCATGTTTGGCAACAAACATACATCATGTGAGATAAGTTAAACATAAATTGCATCATAACAAACACTATAACAGAAGCAATTTGCAACTGTAAACTACAAGCTATAATTTTCAGTTCATAAAATTTTTCTCTCATTCTCTACTGGCTAGTCCAGAGAGGTAAATAGTCTCTTCTACACACTTCATATGACATCAATTTATACCCATTACACATATTGGGTTTTCCCCCAATTTTCCCCAAAGTCAGTAAAATTAGGTTTTGCCAATTACCTACTGTTGATGAATTCTCGCTCCATCTCGTCGACCCATCCTTCTATTTCTCTTCCTGAGTCATCTCCCTCTCCAATTGCTGCTCTAACATCAACTTATATCTTCAATTTCTCACCTAGGGTTTCAGTCGGCAGAGATGAGAAATTGAGGAGATTAGTTGATGTAAAACGTGATAGTGATGATGGGTATAGGTAGAGTGATTTGGGGAGAAAATAGTGGAGTGATTTGGGGGTCAGGTGGTGGTGATGATGGTGGTGGTACGGGGCATGGCGGTTCTGCAGAGGGGGTGATGGAGGAGATGGTTCGATGGAGAAGGGAAGGGTGCGTTTGTTTGAGGTGTAGGTGCTCGGTCGCTAGGGTGTGAGGCGAGTGTATCGAGTGTGATGATCTGCGACGCTGCGCCGTGGGATAGGGAGATGAAAGATCAATCGGACGGTGAGATGAAGTGAAGCTTGTAGCGACCGCTGGATTTTTTATACAACGAAGTTAACGGCTCTAGATGGGGTTAGGTGTTGTAGTGTAAGGCGGAGATATCAAACGTTGATGAACAGCAAGGGAGCGACCGTGGATTCAACTACCATCTAATCTGAAGGCTTGGAATTTCAGCGCTGTGGTGCTTGTCAGAGACTTCAGATTTTGATGCTCTATGCAGGAGCGACCATCGGATGCTTCTGGGAACTGATCTGACGGCTGAGAACGGAGGCGCTTTTGTGTGTAGAAAATGAGGTTGTGCGCACCATTCTTCGCGGCTTCCTTGCGTAATTTCTCCCGGCTTTTCACTACTTTTCTGCTCTTTTCGCTCCGCGACTCATCCGAACTTTATTTATTACCTAAAAATGCAAAATTAATTAATAAAAATATTTATTCTTGAAAACAATGAAAATACAGAATATGGGATAAAATGTAGAATTAATGCACAAAAGATGAGTTAAATGCCAACAAAAAGGGATAAATATATACAATATTTGGCACTCATCAGTAGTCGTCAGCGGTGATATTTTCTCCAAGCGCCCTCATAAAGATGGCAGTGTATTTCAGGCAAGTGTGCAGCCACCCGATGTCCAAGCGGAAGTCCCTCACGCCGATACAGGTGTGGAGATTCAATTCCCCACGGTGGTGGAGGCCGCTGCGGCTGGGGTCGACCCTACCACCCATACTATGGATTATGGGTTCTGGGTTCCGTCCACCTTCGCCGCTGCGTACAAAGATATTTTCGAGCGCACTGGTGGCCATATGTTCAGGGTCGGGATATTAGATATGAGGACGTTGTGCTACATGACCAAGAATCTGTTGGAGGTCGCCGACGAGCTTACTAAGATAGGGGATGGTCACATTCCTGCCGCAACGATTAGTGGCTGGGAAGCGTCTGTGCGTGCAGCCACAAACTTGAACTTTCCGATAGGTTGGCTGGAGTCGTTGCTAGTGCAGGTGAAGAATCGTAAAGACCCCGCGTTCAACTTACCACTCGGGTAACAAGCTCGAGGGAGAATTGGAGAAGTGTTCTGGGATGACTAAGCATTGGAAAGAAGCGATGGACCAGCTTCTTATCCAGGTGGGGGTGGCGAGCGCTGAGTTACTCCATGCGGAGGCTGCAGAGAAGGGTACCCGCGATGCTCTCGAGCAGGCACAGTAGGAGTTGTCCTCGCTTCAATCAATCTGATGCGCTTCCTCTTCCCCTCTTTTTTTTCTTCTTATAAACAATTTCATCTTTTCTGGCCAACCTAGTTTGAGCCGAGTTGTTGTTGTATTATCCTCTCTCTTTTCTCTCTCTCTCTTTTTGATTGACGTATGATGTTTGTTTAAGTTGATGGTGGTTGAATCTTATGATTGTGCATGATTCTTTTAAGTTCTATTGTTTACTATTTTGAGAGTTTCGAGACATAACTGGTTGTCGTATGTTTATTTCTGAGCGGGTTTTTCCTCGCTTGCACGGGTGTGCTTTATCCCTTGCAGCGGTTTCCGCGTTGTTCGCTCTTTTGATATTCCTGGTGAATTAAGGTGCTTGATCTTCTGAGGAGGTAGGTAGATGTTGTCGGTTTCTTGGGTAGCTCTCGTGGGAAAGATGCCCGCAGTTTATCATGATAAAGAGGAGATGTTAGATGATGCTTGCAAATCAAAGGTTCTCAACGAGATAAAGAGGTTCGCTGAGTTGGCTGGTGAGGCCGATTATGCCTTGGATACTGTTTTTGGTCAGCGTGAGGGATCTCTCTTAATGGTGAAGTCCGTAGGTGCAGGCGTCGCGCGTTACTTTGGCCTTGTACCCGGGTATCTATTTTATAGGGTGTATTTCTCTTATATGGGAGATGGGAGGGAGGTTTGTGTGTGTGTTAAACGCGCCTATTCCCTCCCTCTATTTTTTCTTTTTGGGAGAGCGAGGTGTATGTGTTGAACGCGCCTACTCCCCCCCCCCCCTTTTTAACAGGGCACTGTGAGGGGCCTATTCCCCTTTTGTGTTTCCTCAAAACAGGGGACTGGGCGGGCGAGGTGTATGTGTATTAAACGCGCCTACTCCCCCCTGATTTCATGGATCATCTTGCGGTGTGGGTGGGCAGGGCACGATGTGAATGTGCTTACTCTTTTTCCTCCTTCTTTGTCCACTGGTCGCTTGTTATTTGTCAGTTGAACAGGCGTGATTGGCGTTCCTACTATCTTTCATCAATCAATCGGACACCGTTGGTGTTCCTGCAAGTTTTCAGTCAATTGGGCGCTATTTGCCTCATGTTTTAGTAAATTTTCCAGTCGACTGGGTGCCATTCGTGTTCCCACAACTTTGATAAATCGATCGAACGTCATTGATGTTCCACAATCTTTTGTTAATCGCTCGGGTGCCATTGGCTTTCCCGTAACCTTTCCTCAGTCGTTTGGACGTCATTAACGTTCCGCGACCTTTTGTCAGTCGATCGGACGTCACTAACGTTCTGCAACTTTTTGTCAGTCGAACGGGTGTCATTGGCTTTCTCGCAACCTTTTGTCAGTCGATCGGACGTCATTAACGTTCCGCAACCTTTTTTCAGTAGATCAGACGTCATTAACGTTCCGCAACCTTTTGTCAGTCGATCGGACGTCATTAACGTTCCGGGACATTTTGTCAGTCGATCGGGAGCCATTGGATTTCCAGCAACCTTTTGTCAGTCGATCGGACGTCATTAACGTTCCGCGACCTTTCTTTTTGTCAACTTAGAGAGATTTTTTTTTGCAATTGTTTATAAGGGAAAGATATTAAAAATTATTATTATTATTGTATTTTATTTTTACCCGTTGTTTTCTATCGCGCTTTTACATTTTGCTCGTTGGTTTCCTCCATTCTTAGTGACGCTGGAAAGGGTCTCGCTCGATCGTTTGTCTTGTGGCCTCGAACCCTACATACTCGCGTTTTCTTTCAAATATGCTTCTTATCGCGAGACATTCCACTGTTGGATGTCTCATTCTCCTATGATAGTGGCAATACCTTGCAGCGTCCTTGTTCATTTTAGTGACATCCACCACCGTCGGCGGCAACTGAACCTCACCCTAGGCTACCCATTGGTTGAGGATTCGAACAGTCTATTATCTTCCATATGGTAATAGAGGAGGGGATGATCTTGAATCCCTTCTAATCCATCTGTTTTTTCTTTGGGTGAGGTCCCCTCCTTATTGTCGGATTCCTCTTCCCTCTTTGTTATTAAACTTGTAGGGGATTACGGATGTGGTGCTTACCGTATGAGACCAGCTAACATCTGTGGGCGACCCTCTTACGCAGTGAGTGATTCTTTTAGCAGTTTTCTCCAGTTCGACGAAGGTTTGAAATCTAAAGTTGATCAGACTCCCTTTGAAGGACTGAATCATTCCTCTTACACATATTTCCACGAGTGCTTTTTCACTAATGTTTTCATGACAGTCTAGTGCCATCCGTCGGAACCTTGCTATATATATCCATATTTCTTCACATGTCCTTTGTCCGCTTCTTCTCAAGTCGATGGACATAACTTTCCGCTTGGATGAATAGAATTTTCCCATAAACATCGAGTACATAACGTGACAAGAATCTATGCTTTCTTCCTTTAAGTTATCGTACCAAGTAAAGGCTGTTCCTTCCAGTGATTTGTGAAATTTCCTCACACATAGTTTCTCATCGAAAATTCTATCGTTCATGGACGAGAGAAAACAGCTGATATGTTCTCGCGCATTTCCCCTTCCATCGTAAGTCTTAAACTTGGGAGAAACATAGCCCTTGGGGTACTGATATTCCTGGATACTTAAAGGATATGGGTTGTTTGTTTGCTGGTGGTTATCTTGTTTCGTGATATGATACCTATGCTCTAGGTACTCCACCATTTCCTCTTGTGTGATTACTGCAGCCTTGGTATTCTGATGTTTTTCTACTTGGTTGCTTCCCTAGGGGCGCTTTTGCCTGCAATCACAGGTTGTGCTATCCATTCTTCCAATGCCTGCCTCTTTTGCAATCGCTCTTCTAATTCTTTTTGAATACTTTGCATGCCCGGGGTCACAGGTTTTGACTGTCGAATCATTTGTACATCTTCCTTGTCTGCGCTCTGATGTGGTGTTTCCTCCTCGCTATCCTCTTCCTCTATGATGACTTCATCGAGGTCAACAGGGCGGTTAGCTGATTTATTTCCTGCCGCGTCAGGATTAATGTTATTTGGTTGCATCATGGTAGACTAGGCACGAGCCTCCGGGTGTGGTCGCCAAATGTTAATACTGGAATTCTCTTTGGGTTCTACTCGTCCTAGTATACCAAGATGACCTCACTTTTCTTAGAAAAGTATGAAAGAGAGTTGTCTTTCCATTGTACCTTGTCCTTTCTTATATAGACTTTCCAAAAACCCCTTCTTTTTATGACATCTTGACATGTGTCCTCAACCTCCTTAATTACTACTAATGTCATCTCTTCTCTAATATAACCTCCTTCTTCCTTGTTAATTCCTTCATTATCCCTTCCAACTCATGGGTACTTCTTTGGTGGATTTGGGCCCAAGTCCCCATGTTCTATGTGTGGCCTTTCCCCTCTTTGGGGCACCCTAACCTGGTTAAAGGGAACTATTTTTCATGTATCAACAGTAAACAAAAATGATTGTCGAATATTCATTTAAAGTAGCTACTGAAATAAATGATGGTGGTTTTGAACCCCTTTGCAAAGGAATATCGACATATGTGATTGGTTGGAATATAGTCCAAATTTTGTTGGATTAATTTCTCGATTGACGCTATTTTGGATCCAAAATTTAACACATTAAAAATGCCAAGCCTATTAATTACAGGTTGGTGTAGTCATATTGCATCGTTATACGAGAAATGTATTCGTTGTAAAAATGATTTGAAGTTTTTATTTTTGTTATACCCTAGGATTGGTTCAATAATTGCTCTCCTTATATAATTGGCATGGTAGTCCTTGAAGGACTCATATATGGTCGGAGAACATTTTCGAATTTGTAATCCTTAGAGGATTCAAATTACATTAACACAACCATTTGACTCGACTATGTCAGGTTTAACAATCATTTATGTGTTTTTAGAAATTTGGTATAAAAAGAAAAATACGGATCAATTAGTTGATGAATTCAACGTTATAGGTCTCTTGAGGAGTCCTTAAAAACACAAAAATCCGTGCTTTAGCAGCATAAAAATTATTTTTCTTAAATCTGCAGTTTAAATATTATGCTTTGCATAAAACTTGTCTATCTGATATAGACTAGAGTTATGATGCTTATTTTTTATAATACTCATATAGTTGTGTTAGCATTCAAAATTCGTTAAAAGTTTTTCTCTTTTTCCTTCGTCCAAATTTTTTCCCATTGTGTTTAGCTGGCAAGGTTTTAGTGAGGAAATAGTTCAACATGGTGGTCATCCAAGGGGGAGTTGTATCAAATTATGGTTATTTGGCGGATTCCCACCGTTAACTAAGTCATTTTGTTAGACCAATTCAACATAACAAGCCCTTAGTAATTTGGATGTCATTTTGATCCACATACGATATGACCACAAATACAGTTTTGTTCACGTATGGTAATTTATTTATATCTTGGCACTTTGTTGAAGAAAGTACATCAACAACTTCTGTGAATCATCTCCGAGAATCTAGCAACCCAAGACACAAGTCTCAATGTGTTTAAAGAAGCATGAAGACACGAGAACACTATTATCAGAAGACTAACATAAAAGAAGACTTCACCAACTAGCAGATATCTTCATGAAAGCACAATGATCTTCTGTATTCAAGAATTTTGTTCATCAAATTGGAAACTAGAAATTCGTTCATCAAATTAGAAACTTGACTCAAAGATTTGCAAGCCAAGATTTAACTAAAGTACTTATCAGGGAGAGCATCATAGTGAAAGGTATTTTACTGGACTATCGCGTTGTACTCTTTTTCCTTCGTCAAGGTTTTGTCCACTGGGTTTTCCGTGTCAAGGTTTTAACGAGGCAACAGATGCATGTCCAACTCTGTTCTAAGTTTTCTCACAGTTGTACTCTTTTCCCTTCGATCAGGTTTTGTCCCTTTTGGATTTTCCTGAAAAAGGTTTAAACGAGGCAATTACTTAGATATAGTGGTCATCTAGAGGGAGTGTTATAAACAGCAGTTTATTATATAGATACTCACTTTAGTGGAGCCCTATTAATTGGGAACCAAGTATGTAAACTCTATGAATAGAGTCCTAAACCTTTGTATTTTATACATATGAATAGGATTTTTCCCTCTTTCTTCCTCTGTACTTTGTTTCTTTTGTTTTCTTCTTCTATTTCATAAGATTTTTTTGTTTCTCCTCCCTCCGCTGGACACTTCCACCGCACTTTCTTTTTTCTTTTTGTTTTTCCTCCCTCCTCTACTTTAGTCGTAATCTTTTTTCTTGCTCTCCCTCTGCTACACGGTTCCACTTCTCAAGTATAATTGCATTTATCTGCGCATCAAATTAAATGATCTTCCTTTTCAAAGAGCGATTAGTAATTCGATCTGTAAAAAGAGACGCGGAAGGCTTCGATTAATCAATAAAAAGATGTTATTTTTACAAATTGGGGATAGTTTGTGTTGATGAAGAGGAGAAGAACCTGAGAAATTTCTGATCTATCGTGATCAATCTTGCAATAAAGACCAACTGGATTCCTTTTTAATAGCCTTAAATTACTGCAATGCCCTTATGTTTTCTTACAAATGTACATTTGAAATATATTGGCAGGGGTAAATGTGTAATACTAATAAATTGTAGCTTCATTTACTATTATGCCCTCACAAATATGTCTACTGTGTACTATGATAAATAAAAATACGGGGAAAATAGTCCAAAATAAGGGGTGTTGGCTTTGTATAATAGAATAGATTTGTGGAGAACAAATGCCCCCATTGAAGTTTTAGTCTGGATTCGCCACTGGGTGTGCACAAAACCGGACTCTAGGCAGGCACTCAAGTAAACTCATCAAGTGTAAATTGTTCAATAAATGAAGGGTATTTTTGTTAAATAAAAAACTCTTCTTCGTTAAAAACCTTAGCAACAAAAGAATCTGATCTTTCTATCCAAATCAATCAGTAATGGCGCTCCACTGTACATTTTCGCGCCCAAAATCTTCAACAATTCTCATGCAATCTCAACCATTACCACCAAAATCTCATTGTTTCTGTAAGTATTTCCATTACCCACCGTGAATTTTCCACCAATTTTTACTCTTTCTTTTCCAAATGCTCATAAAATTTCTGCATATGAAATAGTACAATTTTCTCAGTAGTTTGTTTGTATAATTCTTGATTTTCTGTAAAGTTTGTGCTGGAATGTTGTAATTTGACTCCATTAGAAACATGGGTTTCAATCAAAATTTAGTTTTGATGTCTGTCTTAGCTAGTGGAGCTGAAATGGGTGTATATTGGTATGAAAAATGGTGTAGCTAAGTGTGTGAATTGGTATGTCTCTGGGCATGTTATTTACTTTGGGATTTGCCTAAATGTTGCTTGCTTGTGATTTCAATGGGTGTATTACTCTAGTTGTTTGTTAACTTAATTTTGGCAAGTGTAGTTCAAATGTACATAGCAAGAATACTTTACTTTCTGCACTCTTTCACTTGCATCCAATGTACGCCAACATTTCAACGAGTGCTTGTGCGTCGATTCTGTGATCAATATAGAATGTATGGGTTTATATTGAAATGAATTTGGATTTGTTGTGTTCTTTGATATGGTTGTTTTTGAGGTTTGGGTTTTGGTTCATGTAATATATTTGAACTGACATGATAACAAGGTGTTGGTTGGTTTGTGTTTGTCTGATTGATGTGAGTATGTTAGATTTATGCTTACTCGGTTATGATCTTGATCGATTTTTGTTTTATTGGGGTCACTTGGTGTTTTTCTTTTGATGGATAAACTCATAAAAGACAGTAGAATGGTATTTGGACTCATAACTGGGTAATGAATAAGACCTTAGATTGAAATTTATGTGTTTCACAATGGACAACTAGAACTCTAAAAATTATAGTATTTAGAGTTTAGTAATAGGTTTACAAGACTTGAATTCTAAGTTCAGTATAGCAAAGCATAATTTATGAAACGGAATACAAACGAAAACCCAAGGGGAAATAAGTGGTTTGGCAGGAAGATGTGCATGCACAAGACTAGCTGAAATCTATTGACTGGTACTACTAAACACCTGATTCTTGGTTAAGGTTGGGTAGTGTCCTGTCAGCGGTCTTATTTAGAGTCCGAATATTCTTTTGTTTGGATTTTGTCGAAATCTTAAGGACCACCGACCTTGATCTTTTTTTTGAATTTGTTTGGCAGATTGTAACTTCTGATTTTCATGGTTTAATTGTTGCTTTGCCTAAGGTTTTGTAATAATACAGTTGAAATTAGTGCATTATAGCGTCAACCTGGGAGTCAAACTTGTGTTTTGGTCAGGCCGGACTGCTCTTCCTTTTAACATTCCACAAGCTGAAACCGCTATATGTAGAAAGAATGAAAGTCTGACATGGCATAATTGTAAGAGTTGGTCATCGATCTCCACATGCATGCTAACTTACTTCACTTTGATTGTTGGATGCAGCTAAACCGAAGCTTATAGAGTTATTGCCTGTTGGTAAATCGGAAATTCCTGAACATATCAGTGCAGTTAATGAGTTTCTTGGATCAGAAAAGGTGTGTGGGCTTGGGATTTCACTTTCAGCTCACAAGGCTTCTAGCAGAAATCAGCTACCATTTCAGACAAGCAAGACGTTTTTTGCACCCCTCAATGGCAAAAACTTGTTAGTTCATCAGGTATGATGGTGAGTCTCCCATATTTGTAATTATTTTACATGCTCTATGTGCTCCAAGTGGTGCAAATAATGCTACTCGATCATTGTACACTATGTTGTTTCTAATACAAGCGTTCCTTGTTATGCATCCGTAGAAGAGTATTGTATTGTGGCCAAACAGAACAAGAGAGGGTAGGCAGATGTTCATTGTCTCTACACTTTTGTAACTAGTAAATATTTATCTTGTCAATTTACTTTTTGACTTTGGGTTATGCTTGTTATAGTTAGGGCATTACCCTTTTCTGTATACGGTATCATTGTTAAGAAAGCAAGTCGTGATTGAAATACATGTTTTTGATCTACTTAGACCAGACAAGTGTTAGACATTTGTTATTCTGCTAGGACTCTACTAGTTCCAATTGATTTCGTCCTGCAACTAACAGAAAACAGTAATCTTCACAGGGGCCAGAACAGTACAGATTTCCATTAGCAACAGTCGTTTTTGCAAACACTATGATGTTGGGTCTCCCTTTTCAAGCTTTGGCAGAAACATGTGAGACTGAGAGGTCTATGTTTGAGATGCCGCTATTGCTTACAGTAGCACTTGTAGGAGCCGCTGTTGGAGGTGAGGTAACTTAAAGATTACAACATTAATATGCCAAAAGATATTACATGGGGTTTCAAGTCGAAATTCCGGAATATCTTTTTCCCATATTGCTACATCGTTTACTCACTTGTAATTTATACCTCCAAGGAGTACCTCCTATACTACCAAAGATGTATTAACATAATTCGATTACCCCAAAATATACCTAGATCCTCTTCCCAGAAGAAATTAGAGAATAGGGATTACCATTTAATGAGTGGTATGGGAAGTTTGAGATGATCAACTTCAAGTCCATTAGGTGTTGTAAGTTGCGATTGGTCAATCTATTCTTCTTTGGTTCGAAGTGAGAACCTCAAGTTTTAATACTGGATAAGATACGCCATACTGATTAACATTTTCTTGTCTCTGTCTCAGTAACTTCAATTGAAATTTGGTCATTTCGTAGGTTTACTTGCTAGACAAAGGAAAGGAGAACTAAAAAAATTGAATGACCAGCTTCGCCAGATTAATGCAGCTCTAAGAAAGCAAGCAAAGATTGAATCTTATGCTCCCACTTTAAGTTATGCTCCAGTTGGTAGTAAAGGGATCCTGGAGGAAGACGTGATTGTAGATTCAAGGAAACATGACTTGATTTCATGTTTAAAAACTGGGAAGAACTTCTTAAGAACTCAAGAACCAGGAAAGGCGTACGAGTCATTTAAATCAGCACTTGAGATTGCTCAGAGTCTAAAGGACCCTATTGAGGAGAAGAAGGCTGCCCGAGGATTAGGTTTGCTTTCTTTCCCTGTACCTATAACTTTTGCTTGCCATTACTTTTACTAATGTGGTCACCAAAAAGCACAAAAGCACAAGGATACTAAAAAAACCAATTTATGCACCGTCTTTACTCTTCCATCTTAAATCTAAGTTCCTAAACTACCTCAAGTTTTCACATTTGCGATCATTTGACACTTGTGAGAATTGAGTTCGTAGAGAATTTACTAGAGCACTCCACTTGTTTGTCTTCCTTGGATCCCTGGACCAATAGTTTAAGTATAACCAAATAGTTTATATTTGATTGGCAGAAGAAAAAGACATTTTTTTCCTCACAAGTGGGAGGATTTGGTTGGGTATAATAAACGATAGAATCCACTGATCAAGAAATGTTTCACTTTAATATTAAATTCATGTGGTGTATCAGATTTCCAAAGTGCTCATCTATTATTGGCATTTGCATTTTTCATGTCATAGATCCAAAATTAGGGGACCTGAGACTTCTGACTCGACAGGATACTAATTTCTTTCAGTTTTCTAATCAGATATAGTGTGTTCTTGTATATGAATCAGTACTTAAACTAATAATTTGCTTAAATTAATTTACTTTTTTTGGCTTCTTCTCCTTTCTGCAAATCAGCTGTTATTCGGGAGTTTCACCTATATAAAATAATGTTCAGTGGACCAATTGTGAGCTAGCGTAATCTTTCATTTGATAGTAGTAGAAACAAATGTTGATATGTATTGTACGAAGACGTGGATACATTTCCTTGTGCACATGTAAATATGCAAAATAGATGTTCGTCTACCGTATTTTAATTTTTGGAATTGGTTCTTTTAGGAGCATCACTTCAAAGACTAGGGAAATACAAGGACGCCATAAAATACCACTCGATGGTATTGGAAATCTCTGATCGAGAACGTGAAGAATCCGGTAATACTGAAGCATATGGTGCTATTGCGGACTGTTATACTGAACTTGGTGAACTTGAGCAAGCTGGAAAATTCTATGATAAATACATTATGAGGTTAGAGGATTAATGTTTCAGATTTCAGTGTTTTGTTAAATAATATGTAGAGTGAAATCTTTCGGAATTATCAGAGGTTCTAATTTTATTAGGCATTTTGTTTTTCTTTCGGCAACTTAAATAGTCTACAAATTTCAAACCTTAGGTTTCTACCAGGTTTTTATGGACTATCTAGTATACGGTATGAATGAATGCAAGTCATTACTCCCCTTTGTTCTTACACATTAAACTAGAGTTGTGTACACCGCAAGCGCTGCGCCTTTTCTTTTATTTTCCTTCTTTGTATTTGTGCTTAACATAGGCAAAATGGGAGCAGGTACTCTCTGGTAAGGTGGTAAAGGTTTGGGTGTTGATATTCATGATTCGCTGACCGATAACAAAGGAAAAGAAATGGATGGGGTTAATGGTGGAGCCCACCACCTTTTTTTTCTCTCGATAATGTTTTTGACAAAAAAAGAAGAAGTTATGTTGAAGATTTCATTTAGATATCCCAAAAAAAAAAACAAAGGAATTCAGTGATGTTTCTGTTTCCTGTCATTGAAGAGTGGAAAACTGAAAATCCAAAATATGTATGGACTGGATCTGTCAGGCCATCCCTCACTTACCACATAAAACTAGACCAAAACAACCCTCAAACTATTGACTAGAAAGAGAGAAATCCACAACGCCAGACTTGCCAAAAGACTGATTTTTCCTCTTCATAACACCAGGCTTGCCAAAAGACTGCGTTTCCCTCTTCACAATGCCTAAGACTTCTATAGATACCAGTTTTTACAATTGCTGTATTCCTCAAATTATCTCAAGAGTAATTCTCACCAACCTGCAAATTGACGAAGATGATAAACGTAAGGGCTTCGGGAATAAAATTGAAACAAAAGCAATATTGCCAATATAATGGAGTATTTTCCCCTATCCATTAACATTTTAGCGAGGAAAAGAATCGGTACATCTAAAGTTACACTTTTGACAGCTACAGAGTAATAACAACTAGTAAATTTATATTATAAAGAAGGAGGTTGTCTGTCTATGGATCAGTTAAGGCCATTGATTTCGGTCATCCTAAGGTCGAGATTGATTGTTGGTGGTTTGACATTTAGTCAAAGGTGACCATTGATTTTAGTTATGTTATTATTTGGACGTTGGAGATTGTACCACGGCCCTACCAAAACTAACCCTAACCTAGCCACTAAATCTCTAACAATCAAATCCGTAATACCCTGACCACTAAACCTTCGTTTGATAGGATTTTTAAAATTCTAAGATACAAAGTGTGAGTTTGCCGCAACATTCGCTAATTACCACCAGCTCCGTTCCCATCTATTTTGCAGCTAATCATGACGGAAGCTTGCATTGAGATATTGAGAACGTGAAAAAAATTTGAATGCTTATTTGCATCAGTATAAATCAATTTGTACTAATCATGATAGAAGTTTGAGTTCACTGTGGCCGTATGAGTGAAGCTTGCATCTGAGATAATGATGTAGAATTTGGGTTGACGTCCTTGAAGAGCTGCTTCAGTTGAGACTTGAGAGAAATTATTGGATCTAAGCTTTGTGTTTCACGTGTAGTTCTTCCAAGTTCTTTATACCTATACCAACATGCAGACATATATTTTGCTATTTTGATACTAATTGTTGTTTTTGGTGTAGACTTTCAAAAACCCATTGACTTCAATTTTTGTTACATGCTCTCAAGTTCCTCGGTTTTTTCCCGATGTACAATGGCGACTTCTAAAAGTTATGTCCTGGTGTCCTGCGATGAATTATGACAACCAGAGCAAGTCCCGGCATTTTCTCGCGTCTATCAAGAGCAGGTCGTTAAGAATGAAGATAATGATCTTTGGCGAAGGTGCAAATGAGATATTTGGTGGATACGTAGAACATGTACGTACTACCCACAAGGCACATTCACAAGGCTTTGTGAAATAATGATTTGATGTGTTGACGGAGGAAAATTTATAGGCTCTTATCACGGAACTTCCCGTGTGGAGCAAGGGGAAAGTTTTATCAGCTGACTGGAACCTGCATCTAGCTAAGTACGTCCAGTATATAGCCGTTATTGGATACTATCGGATATTTTGTTGTTCCCGTCTTTGTTTTTATTTATTTTGGCAAAGCTCACGAGGAGATTTTTATTAAAAGGCAACAAAAAATGAAGAGGGGGACTAAGCCAAAACCTCAGAAGAAAAGACATGTTACAGTTATCGAAATCTGTAGGTAGACAGATTCGATCTATCATTACCCAAAGCTGGACGAATGAAAGATGGTGGCTCTATCCACCATTGAGAACTTGAAGAAGCTCCCCGTTTTGCAAGTAAATCAGCTACGGCATTTCCTTCTCTGTAATTGTGAGAGTACCTGAACTGGATCGTAGATAAAAATCTTTAAAGGCTCTAATGACATGCATGGAATCACATACAAACCATAATCGAGACATTCCCCTACTTCGAGCAATTCTGAAAGCATAAATGGCTCCCCAAAATCCGGAAAAAACTGAATTGTCTTTGTTTTTATTTTAAATCTAAGAAAGATTATCATATTATCTCAATTGGTGTTTCAGGTAATTATTTTCTTATTCATTCTCCATCTTTTATATCGAATGTTGCGGACAATTTGTTTAGGTACTAATATATTTCAACTATTAAGGCTCGATTACATAATGGAGTTCATGTTATTATCAAAACTGTATAGAGACAATGAAAACCATAACTAGAATTAAGTTAAACTAATAACACCAAGCCTTCCAGATTTATGCCCTTGCTCTACTGCTTAATGGGGGAAAATTTGAGAGCCAACTTGAGTAAACAAACAACTGGTAGTAAAGTGGACTATTTATGATGTCGCTCGGGAAAAGAAGGAACTGGTGTTGTTGTGTTCAGGTGGAAGAGAATGGTAGAGTGGGCCGGTGGCTGTTGTGAGAGCTGGTAGTGGGAGATTGTAATGATCGTGGTGGTCGTGAAGGTGAGGGGGAAATGTTGGTTTCTGGTGTTTGACGGAGAGAACTGGTGGTGATGGAGGTGGACGTATGGACTGGTGATAGGATGGTAGATGCATAGACTGGTGAAACGGTTTCTGGACATATTAGACGAACGGATTGTATAAGCTGCTAAAAAAAACATTGGGATTTATTGTTTGTTTGGATTTCTGTATTTTACTTGATCAAGTGTTATATATTTTATTTCAAATCCTCCCTGTAGCTTCTCAAGTATTTCCACATGCATCAGCCATCGGACTCCCAGCTAACCTGTCTGCACTTCTCAAGGTCGATCTCCCACATCATATGTATCTGCGTATTTTGTGAATTTGACATATGTTACTTAATATCACTAGAGGTAAGCAGTTATACCTATACACATCTATGTGAACAACCCGCACGAATTTTCAAATTTTCATCTCCCTTTGGCCTGTTTTTCGATCATGAATGCTTGGTTGTTGTTGGCTTCATCGCAAAACAGACGAGTTTGTAAGAGTTTTGGGTACTGTTACGAGTTAGGATGCAATTGTTGTTTTACATATATATGTTGATCAACCTCCATCACATAAACCATCATCTAAACCTATCTGTGCAAAGTTGTTAGGCTACTGTAATATTACTACAGGGTTCGGTGATCAAGTTCCTCTTGGCGTTTTTTTTTTTTTTTTTTTTTTTTTTTGTTTGTTTGATCGGTTCCTCTTGGCTCAATGTAAGTTGTCTAAATCCGCTGATTGTTGTCTAACTGGGTGGTATATGAAGAACTGAACTCAAATTTTTATTTTCTCTAATCGGAAGAAGTTTATCGATACATATTAGTTTTGGAAAGGTTTTCGAAAATTAGACAACCGTAAATGATGGCTAAAAACAAAAAGGTTGAGCCCCGGCCGTAGGCCGGGGTGATACCCAGTCAACACATATAACACACCACACAAAAACATGGAGAACCATGGAAAATAATAGTAACTGAAACTTGGACAATGGAGAAAAAGGTGCACTCGAAACAAAATTTCGAACAAGGTGAATATAAATTCTAGAGGTACTACAAGTGCATTATTATAGGAAGGACTGAATGATAAGCTTCTACTAGATCACCAATCCATCAACAAAAGAGAAATATTAACAGCGATAACTAACAAGACATCAAGAACAAGTAGTTACAAATTTCAAAGAGTGACAGTGAGTGCAAAGAAGTACTTGGCTAAACTAAACTCGGGTAGACAAGCTTAACTGGGAATCACAGATTCTGTAGACCTACAGAAAATGCTTAACTGGTCTTGTTTTTCAAGGTACCAAAAACATGTAACCTTAACAAAAACACATAATGTTTAATTTTACGGTGTGAGTCAGACAAGTATTATAAACATGCAAGACACAATTCGGTGACAGCTACCAAGGTGGTTATCACATTTAGGTAAAGAAGATCCTATTGTGGTATGCAAGGTACTAGTAATGACAATGAGAAGGAAGTGGCTACTACTGGGTCTCATCTGACCTATTATTGGTTCTACGTTGGGTGTGAGTAGCCTAGAAGCCTGAAGTGTCCATTACCCTCTTGTATGGAGCCATGCGAGGCAGGTAATGGTGTTTCAATTCGAGTTCCAAGGTTACTAGATTCCTTTAAACAATCTAGTAATTGCAACTATCCAAAGCACAAATAAGAGATGGCCAAAGTACTCGCTGCCAAAGGAACTTCTACGAAATAGGAACCAAATAAATATTTCCTAAAACCACTTAGAAAGTTAGAAAGTTCTTTGTTTCATGGTTATAACTTTAGATACTTCAACGTAACATAGCAATTTAGCAAAATTAAAAGCATGATAATTCAAGTTTGCAATAGAGATGTGTATATTACGAGATTAATTTGTTATCTAATTTCTTTAAGAGCTGAAAATCTGAATGAAACTTACCAGTTAATATTTATTTGGAGATTTTTCTCTTTTTTCTGTTCTGTTGGCTAATGATAACTGTTTTCTGTCCGCCGCTAGATTTTGCTCTTTCAACCCAATCCATTAGCTTTGTATCTTCTTCTCCTAGTGCTTTCAATGTCACCAAGGTGTTCTTATGAGAAACTCCAATTTCAAAATTCTTACCAAAATTTACAAGCATTCTGCAAGATAAAGCTTCTGGGACGTAACGATATACATTTTTATCATCACCATCGCAGCACAAAAGCACACCACTCTTTGTAAAAGGTGATCGGCTTGTCAGACCATAATACATTACTGAACTCTTTACTCCAAATACATACATCATGATTATTTTGATTCTTCTTTAAAACCCTTATCATAGCAAGCATATGCACATAAATAATCGTCCATAACATTTAATTTAGAAAGAGGACGCGGGTTACCATATCGTCCCGAACAAGGCATGGAAGTTCTCGAGACTCTTCATCAGCTAAATTGAAGGCAACAATGGTTCCTCGATCGTCCAACCAATGAATATCTCCATTCACAAACACACCAGATTTATCCCTAATACGTCTCAAATTCACATTATAGTCCACCTTTATACTGCTTCTCCATCCAATGCCACTGCCAAGAGTGTAAACCTGAACAATTCCAAAATTTGGGTCTCTCTTATCGTTACAAATTCTGACAACCTTGTACTCATTGGTTGTCAGAACGTAACCAAATCCAGTTAACAAGTCTTTTCCTTCAAATTTTGGAAGGACAGCATATTCTTTAGTAACCGGACTACAGATATAAACCGGTTCATAAGCAGGTTGACCGTGTGCATCCATCTTATCATCAAGGCACGCATTGAAACAAATCAAACCATTGCAAGACCCAAGGATGCTAAAAGAGCTAAATGGAGGTCTTAATCTAGTCTTTGATGTTCTAGTAAAACTGTTTAAATTCTCATTATACTCGGTGTAAGTAAAACAAAATGGTACTTCTTCATCACACCCTCGTGTATCAAATATGAAACTTAAATCCTTACCAGAATCAAGATGATTGAGATGACTCAAATGCAATTGTGAGAATGGTGGATCTTGAACAACATATCTCCATAATTTCGATACCAATTTGCATTCTAAAACAGACTCGATCGGCAAAACGAGATAAAATCTCAGCCGTAATCTCTAATGGGAGCATATTAAAGTTCCCCATGAAAACAGAGATTTACAGGGGTGTACTGGATTAGGATTTTTTAGATAGATATCTAACAATCCTAAAAACTCTTAGGTATTCAATTAGGATATGTCAGGATTCATTAAATATCCGAGGTATTTAATTAGGATATGTCAGGAATCTTTAAATATCGGAGTTATTCAATTCGTTTATAATTTCTTAGGATAATTGAGGAGAAGGATATATCAGGATTGTTATGGATATTTGTAGGCAAATTATGCGTATTATTATCTCATTATAATCTCAACCCAAACCACAAGAGTTACACGGATTATAGTGGACAATTTTTTTTTATCACATCATACTATGTCTTTTCCCCCACCACCACACACCACCAACCAACACTAGCACCACCATCCCACCGACCACCAACAACCACCCACCACCACCACTACTAACCACCACCATCGCCACCACACACCACCAACACTAGCGCCATCACCACTGTCGACCATCGTCACCGACCACCACCACCAATCGCCACCACAAATACCACACACCACCACCATCTCCTCAATTTTATTGATGGGGTTTTTTTTTGAAAGGGAAAAATGATCTTCACTTTTTATAAATCTAGATTAATCTTAACTCAGTCCAAGATAATCCAACATTATATATCTATAAGAATCTATAAGATTCTTTTAAGAAACCTTATAAATCCACTAGATTCAGGTAAATTAGTATCTGTTTTTATCCATATAAATCCTGATCCAATACACCCCTGTTATTGAGGATGAGAGATTTTAGAAGAAGGGGAAAAATTAGGGTTTTGAGTGAGAAAGGGGAAAGAGAAATGAAATGATCCCGTTTTTGTTCCTAGGGTTTAGATACCCGCATCCGGAAATGGATTTCAAAAACGGGTTTTGTATTGACCATCTAGATTTTCAAAAGTGAAAAATACTAGAACCCCCTACTATACGGGTTCAACATATAGAAGCCCCACTAAATGGATCCTTCATTGTCAACTCCATATTTTAATAAAATGCTATTACTAGGCCCAAAATATCAAATTTTCTTCAGATCTGGCCCATAATTAATTATTACCAATTTTGATAATGCCAACACTATCCTTTACTATATATATCGTAGAAAACTCATTAGATATTTTCATTTCTTATTTCATTTCCTCTCTCCAGTTCTTACGAAAACACTTTCTAGGGTTTCTAATCTGATTTTGAGCAGAGACAATTGATTCAGAGACAATCGATGGCGACGATAGAGATCGTAAATCCACCATCATGAGGAGGATCATTAGTTGCAGTAGAAGATAATGGATCCGAGAAATAAATATCAATTAATTGATCTGTAGATTCAACACAAGTCCATCAGCAAGCTAAGTATAGATAAGTATCCTCTTCTATTAGTGATTATGCTTCGATTGAGAGATTTTATTTTATTTATTCCAGAAACAAATCTGAGAAAAACATTTTTCAAAACCTAAATCTTCAGGCGTTTTTCAATTAACTTGTGTGAATCGAAATTAGATCTTAGATTTACATTCATCTACTCTCTCTGATTGTATCAATGTAATTTTTTTTGAAGAATCTTGAATAAAATTTCCAGATATGTTCTTCATCAAATTCATCATAACTCTCAATTTCAAGTTGCGACCTAAAAATTGATTAGAGATTCGATATCAACGATTCATCATATCTATTACCCGTAGATTTAATTTGAATTTTATTCGCTTTTAATTTTCGGTTTCATATGTTCTTGGTAGATATGAAATGGAAGTTGTTTTTGAATGATGCTAGGAAACGACATTTAGATGAAGTTTTTGGTGTTATTTACTAGGTGCTTCGATTTGATGAAATTTAGCAGTGGAAAACATGCCATATGTGAAGCACACATGTGCAAGAGGAGAAAGAACAATTCAATGAAATGAGATTTAGGTTTCTCTTAGAAACAACTTATGACATGATGAGAGACTCATGCTGCAGTGATAAGTTTTGGTGAATTATGGTTGGCCTTGGATCATTGCATGACTGTTCTTCTCATTTTCTACAGGGTTGGGAACCATTATTTCCAAGGAAGGGAATGAGTACTTTTCGGACCTTGGGAAGCATAAGAAGGATTTTATGTGGGTGGATGAACAGGATGGCGAGGCTATCAAAATGGCTTTTAGCAAAAAGAAGATTGAGGCCAGAAAGAGTTGGCTCAAACAATATGAGGTGATACATCAGTTGAACTCATGCGTAAACCTCACAGAGAACTCATTGTTTATGGCATGTCATCATAATTTATAGGTTGTATGCGAGATGACGAGTACCTGAGATTTCATTTACCTTTTAATTTCTTGTGCTTTTGGAGAATAAGTTTGTTACAATTCTAAGTTCAGAAGCTTGTCGTTATTTTTTTTTTAAAATAAATATTTTCCACTGTAGGATACTGCATATAAATAGGTTCTTATTTATTATCATATAGTGATAAGCCTGCGGCTTTCGTATTTACATTTACAGGAGGGTTCAGGGCCAAAAAGTAATTACATAAATAGGATAATTGTTGTTTACCTTCTAGTTACACAAGCTAAGTGGATGTGTAACTTCTAGTTACACAAGCTAAATAGATGTGTAATTTCTAGTTACACATGCTACTTAGATGTGTAAATTTTACTTACACAGACTGATTGAATGTGTAACTTCTGGTTACATGGATTTTACTTACATATAATAATGGTTGTTACTGATTGAAAATGTTGCATTCTTTCTATTAAGGTTGCATTCTTTTCATTCTGAAACGTGCATATAATATGTGAATGATTGTATGATATGAAACGTGTATCTAATCGATAGTTGTTCATTGTGCTTTAATTGTCAGTTCATAGCTTTGTGATGGTGAAAGTTGTAGCCGATGGTGGTGCGGGTTGTGGTACTACTGGAGGTGTGGTGTGAGTTGTAGAGAAATAACTGGAGGTGTCATATTAATTTGTGGTGGTGGAATTGCAAAGTGTTGCAACTATTCTATTGAGTTTGTGATTCTAGGAGGTGTTGGTGGTGGAGGTGCAGCTTTTAGAGGAGGATATGGAGCCAATGGTGGTGCTGGAAAACATAAGTGTAGTCAAATTTTTTTAACTCCCATTAAACCATGAACTAATAATTTGTTTTCCAACGTGCTTTAAGTTACCTAGGCTTGAAAGTTCATTACAAATTTCAATATGACATATGCATTGATTAATGTTTGTGAAATGATCGGAAGAAGCTGCCTGTACAATAGATAATTAGTGACTGAAATTGTATATAGTTAAACTCAATTGCATGTGTAACTTATAGATGCAATTTTTTGTTTTGAGTAATTATAAGATTACACATGCATATGGATGTGTAACTTACAGATACACAATCTACATAGATGTGTAACTTCTGGTTACACATGCTAAATAGATGTGTAACTTCTACTTACACATACTGATTAAATATGTAAATTCTGGTTTTAGGGATTGAATTGAAATGATTTTTGGTCTGTTTTTTTGTTTTTGTTTTCATTGGATTGTTGAGATTAGTTTTTGTAGAAGAGATTGGACAGTTTTGATTATTGAACTGTGAATTTTCAATTATGTTTCTCAATTACTGTTCTGTTCAGGTTCTTTCATATTTTATTCTAATTTCAAACCAACCAATATATAAAAACTTGGCTTGTGTTACACTTCACGACAAAGAAAGAATTACTTGTCCATAACTGTTACTAGTTGAGGATCACAAATCAGTTTCCTGTGTACTGTCAAGAGAATTTAGAAGAGATGTATCATATTGTCCATCAAATTACAAGCATAGAAGAGATGATCCATCTTATTCATGTTACTCTTAAGTATGTGTTTCTTGTTTGAATAAGTACGGTTGCAATTTTGAATTGGATTAAAAAAATAAAAATAAAAGTTACAAGATTGTTTATATTGCATTTGAAGGCACTTGAATTAATGCTTGTTGTGCAGCACTGTACTAGTAGTACTAGAGTAAACAGAGAAATATCTAGAGAAGTAAGGGAAAAGCTCGTATGCAAGGTATTGCATCACAATACTGGTGAGTATGTTTAAGACGGTATCATTTACATTTATTTTGGGATAGTATTCACATTTTCCGTAAGATCTTCCATGCAACATCTATCTACCTTCTTAGCAGAGAACCAGTATGCATGTGTAACTTCTGAGTACATAAGTCATGCAGAAGTGTAACTCCTAGTTACACATGTATCTGACTTGTGTAAATAAGATTTACACATGTATATAGCATGTTTAACTTGTAGTTACACTCCTAATAGTTTGTTTTGTCAAGGTTCTCATCTCCACCTTTGTATTATTCTGCCAGTATGGTTACTGTTTGAAGCTTTATTTTTTGTTGCTTAAAATGAGGCGTGTTTTTTTTCTTCCAAAGTATGTTGTTTGAAGATGTTGATAATCTTGTGCCTTTCAAGTGCAAGGTTCAGTTGTTTACTTGATGATGAGTTAACGAAAGTTGCTTCAAGTGATGAGGTCAGAGCTACTATTGTATATAAGATTAGCAGGGAGCGCATTGGCGAAGAGTATATTAATTATTTGGTAATTTTTGAAACAAATGTGGTATGCTTCAAGGAATTTGTTGTCGCATGCTAAACCTTGTGCAGATTGATCTAATGATAAACAGACGACTTATTGTAAATAAAAATTAAAGTAATACATGTATTTTCTGTATATGTAGTTTTGATGTATAACTGATGCATATGGATGTGTAACTTGTAGATACACATATACATATAGCATGTGTAATAAAAAGTTAAACATGCATATGGATGTGTAACTTTTAGTAACACATGCCATACACATGTGTAACCGTTTCTTGCCATACGCATATGTGAGTCCACATATATATATGTACAAGTGTAACTTTGCGTTACACATGGCATAAGAATGTGTAACTTCTGGATACACATGCCATATGCATGTGTAACTTCTGTTTACACATTCACACTATACTTTAATAATTTTGGGCCTAGATTTAATAATTTTGGTCTTAAATTTAAATTTTATTTAACTTGGGGCTTGACAATATATAAAAGGGAATGGATGTCTTTTAATAACTTGTGCCTAGATTTAAACTTCTTTTAATCAAGGGCCTCATATTATGGGTTACCCATGGGTCGGGCCTTAGCCTAATTTTCCCAAAAGTGAATTTACAATACTGGTCTAAGTTTAACTCTATAAGCTCATTTTCCATTACATAATTAACCCATAATAATCCATTAAACCACATTATACCAAACTTATCTGTCACGATAATAATCCATTAAACCAATTATACCAAACTTATCTGTCATGGAATTACAGTATTGATGGGGAGGTCCAATTTTTTTTGCAGGTGACATGAATGCAGTCAGAGCTGATGAGGAAATAAATAGAGGTGAATGTAACAACAAGAACTTTACTTTTCTTAGTAATTTCGTTTACAATTAAGAACTGATTGATTTTCTTTTGGTTGGTGGTTCTTGTACTTGGTCTGATATGCATACATGTTCATTGTTATGCAGATTAGATAGATTTCTTCTTAGTGTGGATTTGGATTTACTCTTTCACGAAGCTATGCAAATTGCATTAGTGAGAGTAATTTCAGATCATAAGCCAATGATGATGGTTACGAAACCAGTGGTAGAGTAAGCCATATTTTAAGTTTTAAAATGGTTGGATTTTGCATAAAGATTTTATAAGGTTGCTGAATGGTGGGGTTTGATGGAGTATAGTGGTTAGGATAGCTTTATTTTCTTTAAAAAATTGCATGATCTTAAACATTTCTTAAGAAATTGGAGTAGGGAGGAGTTTGGTGGGGTGAAGCAAAGAAAGAAGCATCTTACGTACAAGATATAAGAGTACGACCAGAATGAAGAAATGGAGAAATTGTTAGACAATGATTTTGAAGATAAAATGAAGAGTTGTCTGGATTTGTGAAGTATAGAGGTGGTCGAGGCTAGAAAGAGGAATGAAAGAGCAAAACAAAATGAATTTAAATGGGGTGATTCTAACACTTCATATTTTCAAAGAATTGCTAGTGCAAGAAGAAAAAGAAATACAATTGTAAAGCTTGATATTGATGGTGAAGAATGCTTGGATCAAAACAGAATTAAATTGGAAATGAATGAGTTCTATTCTAATTTTTTTCGGAGGATAGTGATGTCGCCTTTACCTTTGATAACTTACAATTTCCAAAGATAAATGAGGATGGGATGAGGTGGATGGAAAGGAAATTCAGTGAAGAAGAAGTTTTTGAAGTGATCAAGAATTTTGGTTCATCCCTGGGACCAGATGGATTCTTAATGGAGTTTTATAGAAGCTATTGGCATATTATTAAGACTGAATTCATGAAGGTGATGGAGGAATTATACAGATAAGGAGGATTCTTGTTTGATCCCAAATACGGGTCTTGGGATTGGAGGCGGAATCGCTCCTTTCTTTCTTTGATCCCAAATAAGGAGGATTCTTGTTTTCCTAAGGATTTCTGTCCTTTGAGTTTGTTGAGTAGTGCTTATAAAGTGCTTTCTTAAGTATTATCTAACAGGTTAGAGACTCTAATTTCAAAGTTGGTTTATGATTTTCAAGAAGATTTTGTGAGGAACAAGCAAATATTGGATGGAGTTTTGATTGCAAAGAAAAAAAAGCTGGTGTGATGTAAGATTGACATGGAGAAATTATTTGACAATGTAATTAAAATGGAAGACTTTGTGGTGCATTTTATAAAAGCATGGTTTTGGAAATAAGTGAATTGCATGGTTTTGGAAATAAGTAGATCACATGGATTAAATGGTGTTTATCTACATTTAATATATCAGTTTTGAAAAATGGAAGTTCTACAGAAAAATTTAAACCCACTAAGGGTCTTATGTTAGGTGATTCTTTGTCACCTTATCTTTTTTTGTAGTGGTGGAGGTTTTATCCGAGCTGATTTGTGATGCATTCAACAGAGATATAATTCATGGGTTCCAAGTGGCTCCTGGTGGTATTGTTATTTCATATCTGCAATTTGCAGATGATACCTTGTTATTCATCAATGTTGAAGTGGATGAAATAATAAAAATGTTTCTCATTCTCTTTACTTTTGAAATGCTTACAGGTATGAAACTAAACTCGGAGAAAAGCTCCATTATTAGCTTAGGGGCAGATGACATTATTGATTCTCTTGCTGCGGGATTGGGTTGTAAAGTAGAAAAGTTCCATATAAAGTATCTTAGGTTACCGTTGGGCGCAACTTCAAGAAATATTTCTTCATGAGAAGAAGTTCTTAAGAGAATAGAAGTTAAACTGGCAACATGGAAGAAAAGGTTTCTAAATAAGGAAGGTAGATTATTGTTAATCAAAATTTGTTTAGATAGCTTGCCCATTTATTCCTTTCATTGATTCATATGCCAGCTAGCATTGAGATCAAGATGACAAGATTGATGAGAAACTTTTTGTGGGGCTATAATGAAGATAGAAGAAAGATGTGTTGGGTGGGTTGACCGAAGATTTGTAAATCAAAGAAGTTTGGCAGTTTGGGTGTGAAGAATCTAAGAATGACAAGTAATGCTTTGAAGGCAAAATGGATATGGAGATAGATTGTGAAAAAGAAGGCTTTATGGAGAAAAATTGTGCAAGAAAAATTCAAAAAAAAAAAATGATGCACAGTTAATGCCAAATGATGACTCTAAGCCACAAGGTACATGTATGTGGAAAAACGTTATCAAATCCACTTTTTTTTTCATAATCATTTGGATTTTCCGCTGAATAAGGGTAATATAATTGGATTTTGGTTAGATAAATGGACAACCAGTGGACCTCTCTACATTAGGTATCCAGCAATTTACAAAGGTAGCAATCAGAAATTTGCAATTGTTGCTGGGAGACTTACATGTATTGCTAGAAGGACTTTATCGATCTAATATTGAAAAATTGGAGTGGGATTTTTTGTGCAACGAACTGAGTCCGGTTTATGAGTTGTCTTCAGAAGAAGATAGTCTTAAATTGAACTGGGCTTCTCTGTGAATAATTGTTATGAAATGCAATTAGACACAAATGGGACGTGGATTACGACAAATATTTGTGGAAGAATTCAATACCACCTAAGAGCATTTTCTATGGGTAGTCTCCATTTGGAGACTAACTCGCTTAAACGAAGGACTACTGATTCATATGAGAGAGTGAAGCTGCTGTGGGCAAAATGAAAGGGAAACACTATACGGGTAATCATCCCCCATTTGTAGTTTTATTTTCAAAGTTTAATAATATAATAATAAATGGAGGGAAAACTTGTTGTTTAAAAAATGGAATTTAATCATACACGGGGGACAGTCCCCCGTGAGATAATAAGAATCAATGTAGACAGGGGATAGTCCCCCGTCAAAATAAAAAAAGCAATAAAAAAAAGAAAATACTTAGACGGGGGACTTCCCCCGTCCACTTCAAAAGTTGCAATTTTTTTACGGGGACAGTCCCCCGTCTAGTGTTACACTCCCAACCACTCGTCCATCTGAATGAGTGTATGGAAGGATTTGGGGGCAAAGTGGGTCGAAGCCTAATTTGTTCAAATTGGTAGTGCACACTTTCAAATGAAAGAGTGACACTACCCATAGGAATTGCTCTAAAGTAAGTTTTGTATTTCGGCCCTATTTTCACAATTTTTTGCCAAAATTTGTATGTTGAAAATCAGAGGCATCAACGTTCAGAATGAGTTGTGTGCTTATTGCAAGAAGGAACAAGATACTGCATACCACATTTTTCTTCATTGCACATATGCCGCGGAAATTTGGTCTTATTTTATTAAAACATTCACCATTTCTTGGGTTGTTTCAGTTGATATGAACAACAGTTTGAAGCTTGGAAGTATAATGCGCTAAAAGGAAGAAATATAGAGATTTGGTGGAAGTTGATTTATATAATTCCTTTGCATCTTTTGAAAGAAAAAAAAATAATAGAATGTTTGGGGGTAGAGCTAACGATTCTGAGGAAGTTATTATTGTCATAAAGTAGACACTAGCTAATTCGTTTTGGGATAAAGAGTATTTAAAGGCATTTCTAAAGTGCTCATCTATTATTGGCATTTGCATTTTTCATGTCATAGATCCAAAATTAGGGGACCTGAGACTTCTGACTCGACAGGATACTAATTTCTTTCAGTTTTCTAATCAGATATAGTGTGTTCTTGTATATGAATCAGTACTTAAACTAATAATTTGCTTAAATTAATTTACTTTTTTTGGCTTCTTCTCCTTTCTGCAAATCAGCTGTTATTCGGGAGTTTCACCTATATAAAATAATGTTCAGTGGACCAATTGTGAGCTAGCGTAATCTTTCATTTGATAGTAGTAGAAACAAATGTTGATATGTATTGTACGAAGACGTGGATACATTTCCTTGTGCACATGTAAATATGCAAAATAGATGTTCGTCTACCGTATTTTAATTTTTGGAATTGGTTCTTTTAGGAGCATCACTTTAAAGACTAGGGAAATACAAGGACGCCATAAAATACCACTCGATGGTATTGGAAATCTCTGATCGAGAACGTGAAGAATCCGGTAATACTGAAGCATATGGTGCTATTGCGGACTGTTATACTGAACTTGGTGAACTTGAGCAAGCTGGAAAATTCTATGATAAATACATTATGAGGTTAGAGGATTAATGTTTCAGATTTCAGTGTTTTGTTAAATAATATGTAGAGTGAAATCTTTCGGAATTATCAGAGGTTCTAATTTTATTAGGCATTTTGTTTTTCTTTCGGCAACTTAAATAGTCTACAAATTTCAAACCTTAGGTTTCTACCAGGTTTTTATGGACTATCTAGTATACGGTATGAATGAATGCAAGTCATTACTCCCCTTTGTTCTTACACATTAAACTAGAGTTGTGTACACCGCAAGCGCTGCGCCTTTTCTTTTATTTTCCTTCTTTGTATTTGTGCTTAACATAGGCAAAATGGGAGCAGGTACTCTCTGGTAAGGTGGTAAAGGTTTGGGTGTTGATATTCATGATTCGCTGACCGATAACAAAGGAAAAGAAATGGATGGGGTTAATGGTGGAGCCCACCACCTTTTTTTCTCTCGATAATGTTTTTGACAAAAAAAGAAGAAGTTATGTTGAAGATTTCATTTAGATATCCCAAAAAAAAAAACAAAGGAATTCAGTGATGTTTCTGTTTCCTGTCATTGAAGAGTGGAAAACTGAAAATCCAAAATATGTATGGACTGGATCTGTCAGGCCATCCCTCACTTACCACATAAAACTAGACCAAAACAACCCTCAAACTATTGACTAGAAAGAGAGAAATCCACAACGCCAGACTTGCCAAAGACTGATTTTTCCTCTTCATAACACCAGGCTTGCCAAAAGACTGCGTTTCCCTCTTCACAATGCCTAAGACTTCTATAGATACCAGTTTTTACAATTGCTGTATTCCTCAAATTATCTCAAGAGTAATTCTCACCAACCTGCAAATTGACGAAGATGATAAACGTAAGGGCTTCGGAATAAAATTGAAACAAAAGCAATATTGCCAATATAATGGAGTATTTTCCCCTATCCATTAACATTTAGCGAGGAAAAGAATCGGTACATCTAAAGTTACACTTTTGACAGCTACAGAGTAATAACAACTAGTAAATTTATATTATAAAGAAGGAGGTTGTCTGTCTATGGATCAATTAAGGCCATTGATTTCGGTCATCCTAAGGTCGAGATTGATTGTTGGTGGTTTGACATTTAGTCAAAGGTGACCATTGATTTAGTTATGTTATTATTTGGACGTTGGAGATTGTACCACGGCCCTACCAAAACTAACCCTAACCTAGCCACTAAATCTCTAACAATCAAATCCGTAATACCCTGACCACTAAACCTTCGTTTGATAGGATTTTTAAAATTCTAAGATACAAAGTGTGAGTTTGCCGCAACATTCGCTAATTACCACCAGCTCCGTTCCCATCTATTTTGCAGCTAATCATGACGGAAGCTTGCATTGAGATATTGAGAACGTGAAAAAAATTTGAATGCTTATTTGCATCAGTATAAATCAATTTGTACTAATCATGATAGAAGTTTGAGTTCACTGTGGCCGTATGAGTGAAGCTTGCATCTGAGATAATGATGTAGAATTTGGGTTGACGTCCTTGAAGAGCTGCTTCAGTTGAGACTTGAGAGAAATTATTGGATCTAAGCTTTGTGTTTCACGTGTAGTTCTTCCAAGTTCTTTATACCTATACCAACATGCAGACATATATTTTGCTATTTTGATACTAATTGTTGTTTTTGGTGTAGACTTTCAAAAACCCATTGACTTCAATTTTTGTTACATGCTCTCAAGTTCCTCGGTTTTTTCCCGATGTACAATGGCGACTTCTAAAAGTTATGTCCTGGTGTCCTGCGATGAATTATGACAACCAGAGCAAGTCCCGGCATTTTCTCGCGTCTATCAAGAGCAGGTCGTTAAGAATGAAGATAATGATCTTTGGCGAAGGTGCAAATGAGATATTTGGTGGATACGTAGAACATGTACGTACTACCCACAAGGCACATTCACAAGGCTTTGTGAAATAATGATTTGATGTGTTGACGGAGGAAAATTTATAGGCTCTTATCACGGAACTTCCCGTGTGGAGCAAGGGGAAAGTTTTATCAGCTGACTGGAACCTGCATCTAGCTAAGTACGTCCAGTATATAGCCGTTATTGGATACTATCGGATATTTTGTTGTTCCCGTCTTTGTTTTTATTTATTTTGGCAAAGCTCACGAGGAGATTTTTATTAAAAGGCAACAAAAAATGAAGAGGGGGACTAAGCCAAAACCTCAGAAGAAAAGACATGTTACAGTTATCGAAATCTGTAGGTAGACAGATTCGATCTATCATTACCCAAAGCTGGACGAATGAAAGATGGTGGCTCTATCCACCATTGAGAACTTGAAGAAGCTCCCCGTTTTGCAAGTAAATCAGCTACGGCATTTCCTTCTCTGTAATTGTGAGAGTACCTGAACTGGATCGTAGATAAAAATCTTTAAAGGCTCTAATGACATGCATGGAATCACATACAAACCATAATCGAGACATTCCCCTACTTCGAGCAATTCTGAAAGCATAAATGGCTCCCCAAAATCCGGAAAAAACTGAATTGTCTTTGTTTTTATTTTAAATCTAAGAAAGATTATCATATTATCTCAATTGGTGTTTCAGGTAATTATTTTCTTATTCATTCTCCATCTTTTATATCGAATGTTGCGGACAATTTGTTTAGGTACTAAATATTTCAACTATTAAGGCTCGATTACATAATGGAGTTCATGTTATTATCAAAACTGTATAGAGACAATGAAAACCATAACTAGAATTAAGTTAAACTAATAACACCAAGCCTTCCAGATTTATGCCCTTGCTCTACTGCTTAATGGGGGAAAATTTGAGAGCCAACTTGAGTAAACAAACAACTGGTAGTAAAGTGGACTATTTATGATGTCGCTCGGGAAAAGAAGGAACTGGTGTTGTTGTGTTCAGGTGGAAGAGAATGGTAGAGTGGGCCGGTGGCTGTTGTGAGAGCTGGTAGTGGGAGATTGTAATGATCGTGGTGGTCGTGAAGGTGAGGGGGAAATGTTGGTTTCTGGTGTTTGACGGAGAGAACTGGTGGTGATGGAGGTGGACGTATGGACTGGTGATAGGATGGTAGATGCATAGACTGGTGAAACGGTTTCTGGACATATTAGACGAACGGATTGTATAAGCTGCTAAAAAAAACATTGGGATTTATTGTTTGTTTGGATTTCTGTATTTACTTGATCAAGTGTTATATATTTATTTCAAATCCTCCTGTAGCTTCTCAAGTATTTCCACATGCATCAGCCATCGGACCCAGCTAACCTGTCTGCACTTCTCAAGGTCGATCTCCACATCATATGTATCTGCGTATTTTGTGAATTTGACATATGTTACTTAATATCACTAGAGGTAAGCAGTTATACCTATACACATCTATGTGAACAACCCGCACGAATTTTCAAATTTTCATCTCCCTTTGGCCTGTTTTTCGATCATGAATGCTTGGTTGTTGTTGGCTTCATCGCAAAACAGACGAGTTTGTAAGAGTTTTGGGTACTGTTACGAGTTAGGATGCAATTGTTGTTTTACATATATATATGTTGATCAACCTCCATCACATAAACCATCATCTAAACCTATCTGTGCAAAGTTGTTAGGCTACTGTAATATTACTACAGGGTTCGGTGATCAAGTTCCTCTTGGCGTTTTTTTTTTTTTTTTTTTTTTTTTGTTTTGTTTGTTTGATCGGTTCCTCTTGGCTCAATGTAAGTTGTCTAAATCCGCTGATTGTTGTCTAACTGGGTGGTATATGAAGAACTGAACTCAAATTTTTATTTTCTCTAATCGGAAGAAGTTTATCGATACATATTAGTTTTGGAAAGGTTTTCGAAAATTAGACAACCGTAAATGATGGCTAAAAACAAAAAGGTTGAGCCCCGGCCGTAGGCCGGGGTGATACCCAGTCAACACATATAACACACACACAAAAAATGGAGAACCATGGAAAATAATAGTAACTGAAACTTGGACAATGGAGAAAAAGGTGCACTCGAAACAAAATTTCGAACAAGGTGAATATAAATTCTAGAGGTACTACAAGTGCATTATTATAGGAAGGACTGAATGATAAGCTTCTACTAGATCACCAATCCATCAACAAAAGAGAAATATTAACAGCGATAACTAACAAGACATCAAGAACAAGTAGTTACAAATTTCAAAGAGTGACAGTGAGTGCAAAGAAGTACTTGGCTAAACTAAACTCGGGTAGACAAGCTTAACTGGGAATCACAGATTCTGTAGACCTACAGAAAATGCTTAACTGGTCTTGTTTTTCAAGGTACCAAAAACATGTAACCTTAACAAAAACACATAATGTTTAATTTTACGGTGTGAGTCAGACAAGTATTATAAACATGCAAGACACAATTCGGTGACAGCTACCAAGGTGGTTATCACATTTAGGTAAAGAAGATCCTATTGTGGTATGCAAGGTACTAGTAATGACAATGAGAAGGAAGTGGCTACTACTGGGTCTCATCTGACCTATTATTGGTTCTACGTTGGGTGTGAGTAGCCTAGAAGCCTGAAGTGTCCATTACCCTCTTGTATGGAGCCATGCGAGGCAGGTAATGGTGTTTCAATTCGAGTTCCAAGGTTACTAGATTCCTTTAAACAATCTAGTAATTGCAACTATCCAAAGCACAAATAAGAGATGGCCAAAGTACTCGCTGCCAAAGGAACTTCTACGAAATAGGAACCAAATAAATATTTCCTAAAACCACTTAGAAAGTTAGAAAGTTCTTTGTTTCATGGTTATAACTTTAGATACTTCAACGTAACATAGCAATTTAGCAAAATTAAAAGCATGATAATTCAAGTTTGCAATAGAGATGTGTATATTACGAGATTAATTTGTTATCTAATTTCTTTAAGAGCTGAAAATCTGAATGAAACTTACCAGTTAATATTTATTTGGAGATTTTTCTCTTTTTTCTGTTCTGTTGGCTAATGATAACTGTTTTCTGTCCGCCGCTAGATTTTGCTCTTTCAACCCAATCCATTAGCTTTGTATCTTCTTCTCCTAGTGCTTTCAATGTCACCAAGGTGTTCTTATGAGAAACTCCAATTTCAAAATTCTTACCAAAATTTACAAGCATTCTGCAAGATAAAGCTTCTGGGACGTAACGATATACATTTTTATCATCACCATCGCAGCACAAAAGCACACCACTCTTTGTAAAAGGTGATCGGCTTGTCAGACCATAATACATTACTGAACTCTTTACTCCAAATACATACATCATGATTATTTTGATTCTTCTTTAAAACCCTTATCATAGCAAGCATATGCACATAAATAATCGTCCATAACATTTAATTTAGAAAGAGGACGCGGGTTACCATATCGTCCCGAACAAGGCATGGAAGTTCTCGAGACTCTTCATCAGCTAAATTGAAGGCAACAATGGTTCCTCGATCGTCCAACCAATGAATATCTCCATTCACAAACACACCAGATTTATCCCTAATACGTCTCAAATTCACATTATAGTCCACCTTTATACTGCTTCTCCATCCAATGCCACTGCCAAGAGTGTAAACCTGAACAATTCCAAAATTTGGGTCTCTCTTATCGTTACAAATTCTGACAACCTTGTACTCATTGGTTGTCAGAACGTAACCAAATCCAGTTAACAAGTCTTTTCCTTCAAATTTTGGAAGGACAGCATATTCTTTAGTAACCGGACTACAGATATAAACCGGTTCATAAGCAGGTTGACCGTGTGCATCCATCTTATCATCAAGGCACGCATTGAAACAAATCAAACCATTGCAAGACCCAAGGATGCTAAAAGAGCTAAATGGAGGTCTTAATCTAGTCTTTGATGTTCTAGTAAAACTGTTTAAATTCTCATTATACTCGGTGTAAGTAAAACAAAATGGTACTTCTTCATCACACCCTCGTGTATCAAATATGAAACTTAAATCCTTACCAGAATCAAGATGATTGAGATGACTCAAATGCAATTGTGAGAATGGTGGATCTTGAACAACATATCTCCATAATTTCGATACCAATTTGCATTCTAAAACAGACTCGATCGGCAAAACGAGATAAAATCTCAGCCGTAATCTCTAATGGGAGCATATTAAAGTTCCCCATGAAAACAGAGATTTACAGGGGTGTACTGGATTAGGATTTTTTAGATAGATATCTAACAATCCTAAAAACTCTTAGGTATTCAATTAGGATATGTCAGGATTCATTAAATATCCGAGGTATTTAATTAGGATATGTCAGGAATCTTTAAATATCGGAGTTATTCAATTCGTTTATAATTTCTTAGGATAATTGAGGAGAAGGATATATCAGGATTGTTATGGATATTTGTAGGCAAATTATGCGTATTATTATCTCATTATAATCTCAACCCAAACCACAAGAGTTACACGGATTATAGTGGACAATTTTTTTTTATCACATCATACTATGTCTTTTCCCCCACCACCACACACCCACCAACCAACACTAGCACCACCATCCCACCGACCACCAACAACCACCCACCACCACCACTACTAACCACCACCATCGCCACCACACACCACCAACACTAGCGCCATCACCACTGTCGACCATCGTCACCGACCACCACCACCAATCGCCACCACAAATACCACACACCACCACCATCTCCTCAATTTTATTGATGGGGTTTTTTTTTGAAAGGGAAAAATGATCTTCACTTTTTATAAATCTAGATTAATCTTAACTCAGTCCAAGATAATCCAACATTATATATCTATAAGAATCTATAAGATTCTTTTAAGAAACCTTATAAATCCACTAGATTCAGGTAAATTAGTATCTGTTTTTATCCATATAAATCCTGATCCAATACACCCCTGTTATTGAGGATGAGAGATTTTAGAAGAAGGGGAAAAATTAGGGTTTTGAGTGAGAAAGGGGAAAGAGAAATGAAATGATCCCGTTTTTGTTCCTAGGGTTTAGATACCCGCATCCGGAAATGGATTTCAAAAACGGGTTTTGTATTGACCATCTAGATTTTCAAAAGTGAAAAATACTAGAACCCCCTACTATACGGGTTCAACATATAGAAGCCCCACTAAATGGATCCTTCATTGTCAACTCCATATTTTAATAAAATGCTATTACTAGGCCCAAAATATCAAATTTTCTTCAGATCTGGCCCATAATTAATTATTACCAATTTTGATAATGCCAACACTATCCTTTACTATATATATCGTAGAAAACTCATTAGATATTTTCATTTCTTATTTCATTTCCTCTCTCCAGTTCTTACGAAAACACTTTCTAGGGTTTCTAATCTGATTTTGAGCAGAGACAATTGATTCAGAGACAATCGATGGCGACGATAGAGATCGTAAATCCACCATCATGAGGAGGATCATTAGTTGCAGTAGAAGATAATGGATCCGAGAAATAAATATCAATTAATTGATCTGTAGATTCAACACAAGTCCATCAGCAAGCTAAGTATAGATAAGTATCCTCTTCTATTAGTGATTATGCTTCGATTGAGAGATTTTATTTTATTTATTCCAGAAACAAATCTGAGAAAAACATTTTTCAAAACCTAAATCTTCAGGCGTTTTTCAATTAACTTGTGTGAATCGAAATTAGATCTTAGATTTACATTCATCTACTCTCTCTGATTGTATCAATGTAATTTTTTTTGAAGAATCTTGAATAAAATTTCCAGATATGTTCTTCATCAAATTCATCATAACTCTCAATTTCAAGTTGCGACCTAAAAATTGATTAGAGATTCGATATCAACGATTCATCATCTATTACCCGTAGATTTAATTTGAATTTTATTCGCTTTTAATTTTCGGTTTCATATGTTCTTGGTAGATATGAAATGGAAGTTGTTTTTGAATGATGCTAGGAAACGACATTTAGATGAAGTTTTTGTTGTTATTTACTAGGTGCTTCGATTTGATGAAATTTAGCAGTGGAAAACATGCCATATGTGAAGCACACATGTGCAAGAGGAGAAAGAACAATTCAATGAAATGAGATTTAGGTTTCTCTTAGAAACAACTTATGACATGATGAGAGACTCATGCTGCAGTGATAAGTTTTGGTGAATTATGGTTGGCCTTGGATCATTGCATGACTGTTCTTCTCATTTTCTACAGGGTTGGGAACCATTATTTCCAAGGAAGGGAATGAGTACTTTTCGGACCTTGGGAAGCATAAGAAGGATTTTATGTGGGTGGATGAACAGGATGGCGAGGCTATCAAAATGGCTTTTAGCAAAAAGAAGATTGAGGCCAGAAAGAGTTGGCTCAAACAATATGAGGTGATACATCAGTTGAACTCATGCGTAAACCTCACAGAGAACTCATTGTTTATGGCATGTCATCATAATTTATAGGTTGTATGCGAGATGACGAGTACCTGAGATTTCATTTACCTTTTAATTTCTTGTGCTTTTGGAGAATAAGTTTGTTACAATTCTAAGTTCAGAAGCTTGTCGTTATTTTTTTTTAAAATAAATATTTTCCACTGTAGGATACTGCATATAAATAGGTTCTTATTTATTCATATAGTGATAAGCCTGCGGCTTTCGTATTTACATTTACAGGAGGGTTCAGGGCCAAAAAGTAATTACATAAATAGGATAATTGTTGTTTACCTTCTAGTTACACAAGCTAAGTGGATGTGTAACTTCTAGTTACACAAGCTAAATAGATGTGTAATTTCTAGTTACACATGCTACTTAGATGTGTAAATTTTACTTACACAGACTGATTGAATGTGTAACTTCTGGTTACATGGATTTTACTTACATATAGTAATGGTTGTTACTGATTGAAAATGTTGCATTCTTTCTATTAAGGTTGCATTCTTTTCATTCTGAAACGTGCATATAATATGTGAATGATTGTATGATATGAAACGTGTATCTAATCGATAGTTGTTCATTGTGCTTTAATTGTCAGTTCATAGCTTTGTGATGGTGAAAGTTGTAGCCGATGGTGGTGCGGGTTGTGGTACTACTGGAGGTGTGGTGTGAGTTGTAGAGAAATAACTGGAGGTGTCATATTAATTTGTGGTGGTGGAATTGCAAAGTGTTGCAACTATTCTATTGAGTTTGTGATTCTAGGAGGTGTTGGTGGTGGAGGTGCAGCTTTTAGAGGAGGATATGGAGCCAATGGTGGTGCTGGAAAACATAAGTGTAGTCAAATTTTTTTAACTCCCATTAAACCATGAACTAATAATTTGTTTTCCAACGTGCTTTAAGTTACCTAGGCTTGAAAGTTCATTACAAATTTCAATATGACATATGCATTGATTAATGTTTGTGAAATGATCGGAAGAAGCTGCCTGTACAATAGATAATTAGTGACTGAAATTGTATATAGTTAAACTCAATTGCATGTGTAACTTATAGATGCAATTTTTTGTTTTGAGTAATTATAAGATTACACATGCATATGGATGTGTAACTTACAGATACACAATCTACATAGATGTGTAACTTCTGGTTACACATGCTAAATAGATGTGTAACTTCTACTTACACATACTGATTAAATATGTAAATTCTGGTTTTAGGGATTGAATTGAAATGATTTTTGGTCTGTTTTTTTGTTTTTGTTTTCATTGGATTGTTGAGATTAGTTTTTGTAGAAGAGATTGGACAGTTTTGATTATTGAACTGTGAATTTTCAATTATGTTTCTCAATTACTGTTCTGTTCAGGTTCTTTCATATTTTATTCTAATTTCAAACCAACCAATATATAAAAACTTGGCTTGTGTTACACTTCACGACAAAGAAAGAATTACTTGTCCATAACTGTTACTAGTTGAGGATCACAAATCAGTTTCCTGTGTACTGTCAAGAGAATTTAGAAGAGATGTATCATATTGTCCATCAAATTACAAGCATAGAAGAGATGATCCATCTTATTCATGTTACTCTTAAGTATGTGTTTCTTGTTTGAATAAGTACGGTTGCAATTTTGAATTGGATTAAAAAAAATAAAAAATAAAAGTTACAAGATTGTTTATATTGCATTTGAAGGCACTTGAATTAATGCTTTTGTTGTGCAGGCACTAGTACTCGCAGTAAACAGAGAAATATCTAGAGAAGTAAGGGAAAAGCTCGTATGCAAGGTATTGCATCACAATACTGGTGAGTATGTTTAAGACGGTATCATTTACATTTATTTTGGGATAGTATTCACATTTTCCGTAAGATCTTCCATGCAACATCTATCTACCTTCTTAGCAGAGAACCAGTATGCATGTGTAACTTCTGAGTACATAAGTCATGCAGAAGTGTAACTCCTAGTTACACATGTATCTGACTTGTGTAAATAAGATTTACACATGTATATAGCATGTTTAACTTGTAGTTACACTCCTAATAGTTTGTTTTGTCAAGGTTCTCATCTCCACCTTTGTATTATTCTGCCAGTATGGTTACTGTTTGAAGCTTTATTTTTTGTTGCTTAAAATGAGGCGTGTTTTTTTTCTTCCAAAGTATGTTGTTTGAAGATGTTGATAATCTTGTGCCTTTCAAGTGCAAGGTTCAGTTGTTTACTTGATGATGAGTTAACGAAAGTTGCTTCAAGTGATGAGGTCAGAGCTACTATTGTATATAAGATTAGCAGGGAGCGCATTGGCGAAGAAGTATATTAATTATTTGGTAATTTTTGAAACAAATGTGGTATGCTTCAAGGAATTTGTTGTCGCATGCTAAACCTTTGTGCAGATTGATCTAATTGATAAACAGACGAATTATTGTAAATAAAAATTAAAGTAATACATGTATTTTCTGTATATGTAGTTTTGATGTATAACTGATGCATATGGATGTGTAACTTGTAGATACACATATACATATAGCATGTGTAATAAAAAGTTAAACATGCATATGGATGTGTAACTTTTAGTAACACATGCCATACACATGTGTAACCGTTTCTTGCCATACGCATATGTGAGTCCACATATATATATGTACAAGTGTAACTTTGCGTTACACATGGCATAAGAATGTGTAACTTCTGGATACACATGCCATATGCATGTGTAACTTCTGTTTACACATTCACACTATACTTTAATAATTTTGGGCCTAGATTTAATAATTTTGGTCTTAAATTTAAATTTTATTTAACTTGGGGCTTGACAATATATAAAAGGGAATGGATGTCTTTTAATAACTTGTGCCTAGATTTAAACTTCTTTTAATCAAGGGCCTCATATTATGGGTTACCCATGGGTCGGGCCTTAGCCTAATTTTCCCAAAAGTGAATTTACAATACTGGTCTAAGTTTAACTCTATAAGCTCATTTTCCATTACATAATTAACCCATAATAATCCATTAAACCACATTATACCAAACTTATCTGTCACGATAATAATCCATTAAACCAATTATACCAAACTTATCTGTCATGGAATTACAGTATTGATGGGGAGGTCCAATTTTTTTTGCAGGTGACATGAATGCAGTCAGAGCTGATGAGGAAATAAATAGAGGTGAATGTAACAACAAGAACTTTACTTTTCTTAGTAATTTCGTTTACAATTAAGAACTGATTGATTTTCTTTTGGTTGGTGGTTCTTGTACTTGGTCTGATATGCATACATGTTCATTGTTATGCAGATTAGATAGATTTCTTCTTAGTGTGGATTTGGATTTACTCTTTCACGAAGCTATGCAAATTGCATTAGTGAGAGTAATTTCAGATCATAAGCCAATGATGATGGTTACGAAACCAGTGGTAGAGTAAGCCATATTTTAAGTTTTAAAATGGTTGGATTTTGCATAAAGATTTTATAAGGTTGCTGAATGGTGGGGTTTGATGGAGTATAGTGGTTAGGATAGCTTTATTTTCTTTAAAAAATTGCATGATCTTAAACATTTCTTAAGAAATTGGAGTAGGGAGGAGTTTGGTGGGGTGAAGCAAAGAAAGAAGCATCTTACGTACAAGATATAAGAGTACGACCAGAATGAAGAAATGGAGAAATTGTTAGACAATGATTTTGAAGATAAAATGAAGAGTTGTCTGGATTTGTGAAGTATAGAGGTGGTCGAGGCTAGAAAGAGGAATGAAAGAGCAAAACAAAATGAATTTAAATGGGGTGATTCTAACACTTCATATTTTCAAAGAATTGCTAGTGCAAGAAGAAAAAGAAATACAATTGTAAAGCTTGATATTGATGGTGAAGAATGCTTGGATCAAAACAGAATTAAATTGGAAATGAATGAGTTCTATTCTAATTTTTTTCGGAGGATAGTGATGTCGCCTTTACCTTTGATAACTTACAATTTCCAAAGATAAATGAGGATGGGATGAGGTGGATGGAAAGGAAATTCAGTGAAGAAGAAGTTTTTGAAGTGATCAAGAATTTTGGTTCATCCCTGGGACCAGATGGATTCTTAATGGAGTTTTATAGAAGCTATTGGCATATTATTAAGACTGAATTCATGAAGGTGATGGAGGAATTATACAGATAAGGAGGATTCTTGTTTGATCCCAAATACGGGTCTTGGGATTGGAGGCGGAATCGCTCCTTTCTTTCTTTGATCCCAAATAAGGAGGATTCTTGTTTTCCTAAGGATTTCTGTCCTTTGAGTTTGTTGAGTAGTGCTTATAAAGTGCTTTCTTAAGTATTATCTAACAGGTTAGAGACTCTAATTTCAAAGTTGGTTTATGATTTTCAAGAAGATTTTGTGAGGAACAAGCAAATATTGGATGGAGTTTTGATTGCAAAGAAAAAAAAGCTGGTGTGATATGTAAGATTGACATGGAGAAATTATTTGACAATGTAATTAAAATGGAAGACTTTGTGGTGCATTTTATAAAAGCATGGTTTTGGAAATAAGTGAATTGCATGGTTTTGGAAATAAGTAGATCACATGGATTAAATGGTGTTTATCTACATTTAATATATCAGTTTTGAAAAATGGAAGTTCTACAGAAAAATTTAAACCCACTAAGGGTCTTATGTTAGGTGATTCTTTGTCACCTTATCTTTTTTTGTTAGTGGTGGAGGTTTTATCCGAGCTGATTTGTGATGCATTCAACAGAGATATAATTCATGGGTTCCAAGTGGCTCCTGGTGGTATTGTTATTTCATATCTGCAATTTGCAGATGATACCTTGTTATTCATCAATGTTGAAGTGGATGAAATAATAAAAATGTTTCTCATTCTCTTTACTTTTGAAATGCTTACAGGTATGAAACTAAACTCGGAGAAAAGCTCCATTATTAGCTTAGGGGCAGATGACATTATTGATTCTCTTGCTGCGGGATTGGGTTGTAAAGTAGAAAAGTTCCATATAAAGTATCTTAGGTTACCGTTGGGCGCAACTTCAAGAAATATTTCTTCATGAGAAGAAGTTCTTAAGAGAATAGAAGTTAAACTGGCAACATGGAAGAAAAGGTTTCTAAATAAGGAAGGTAGATTATTGTTAATCAAAATTTGTTTAGATAGCTTGCCCATTTATTCCTTTCATTGATTCATATGCCAGCTAGCATTGAGATCAAGATGACAAGATTGATGAGAAACTTTTTGTGGGGCTATAATGAAGATAGAAGAAAGATGTGTTGGGTGGGTTGACCGAAGATTTGTAAATCAAAGAAGTTTGGCAGTTTGGGTGTGAAGAATCTAAGAATGACAAGTAATGCTTTGAAGGCAAAATGGATATGGAGATAGATTGTGAAAAAGAAGGCTTTATGGAGAAAAATTGTGCAAGAAAAATTCAAAAAAAAAAAATGATGCACAGTTAATGCCAAATGATGACTCTAAGCCACAAGGTACATGTATGTGGAAAAACGTTATCAAATCCACTTTTTTTTTCATAATCATTTGGATTTTCCGCTGAATAAGGGTAATATAATTGGATTTTGGTTAGATAAATGGACAACCAGTGGACCTCTCTACATTAGGTATCCAGCAATTTACAAAGGTAGCAATCAGAAATTTGCAATTGTTGCTGGGAGACTTACATGTATTGCTAGAAGGACTTTATCGATCTAATATTGAAAAATTGGAGTGGGATTTTTTGTGCAACGAACTGAGTCCGGTTTATGAGTTGTCTTCAGAAGAAGATAGTCTTAAATTGAACTGGGCTTCTCTGTGAATAATTGTTATGAAATGCAATTAGACACAAATGGGACGTGGATTACGACAAATATTTGTGGAAGAATTCAATACCACCTAAGAGCATTTTCTATGGGTAGTCTCCATTTGGAGACTAACTCGCTTAAACGAAGGACTACTGATTCATATGAGAGAGTGAAGCTGCTGTGGGCAAAATGAAAGGGAAACACTATACGGGTAATCATCCCCCATTTGTAGTTTTATTTTCAAAGTTTAATAATATAATAATAAATGGAGGGAAAACTTGTTGTTTAAAAAATGGAATTTAATCATACACGGGGGACAGTCCCCCGTGAGATAATAAGAATCAATGTAGACAGGGGATAGTCCCCCGTCAAAATAAAAAAAGCAATAAAAAAAAAGAAAATACTTAGACGGGGGACTTCCCCCGTCCACTTCAAAAGTTGCAATTTTTTTTACGGGGACAGTCCCCCGTCTAGTGTTACACTCCCAACCACTCGTCCATCTGAATGAGTGTATGGAAGGATTTGGGGGCAAAGTGGGTCGAAGCCTAATTTGTTCAAATTGGTAGTGCACACTTTCAAATGAAAGAGTGACACTACCCATAGGAATTGCTCTAAAGTAAGTTTTGTATTTCGGCCCTATTTTCACAATTTTTTGCCAAAATTTGTATGTTGAAAATCAGAGGCATCAACGTTCAGAATGAGTTGTGTGCTTATTGCAAGAAGGAACAAGATACTGCATACCACATTTTTCTTCATTGCACATATGCCGCGGAAATTTGGTCTTATTTTATTAAAACATTCACCATTTCTTGGGTTGTTTCAGTTGATATGAACAACAGTTTGAAGCTTGGAAGTATAATGCGCTAAAAGGAAGAAATATAGAGATTTGGTGGAAGTTGATTTATATAATTCCTTTGCATCTTTTGAAAGAAAAAAAAATAATAGAATGTTTGGGGGTAGAGCTAACGATTCTGAGGAAGTTATTATTGTCATAAAGTAGACACTAGCTAATTCGTTTTGGGATAAAGAGTATTTAAAGGCATTTCTATAAGCTAAATTATTTTTTATCGGGAAGCAATGCTTCATGTTTAAATGTGAATGATTAATTTTTAATATTTTACATATACATACATATATATATATATAGTATAACCTTGTTTTCTCAAGAAAAAAAAACACATTATACCAAAAAAGAAAAAAAATCGCAAAGAGAAAGAGCCATAAACGGAATCAATTCTGACCATTTGATATCATTTTCTTCTTATTTGATAAGAGATGTTCCAATAAAGAAGTACTTTGCCTATAATCTTGTATCCCAAGACAAACCAGGACACCTAAAATCTCTTAGATTAAGAATATATTCAAAGCGATACCATGTTGAATGATTGATGTGAATCGAAAATATTAAGCCACAATCCGGTCATGAAGATTTGATTAAATCTCCCGCAAAGCGAAGAAAAAATCTCTCCAAGTGGCGAAGAAATACGTCAAAAGACATCAAAACAATTGAAATCATGTTTTATGTCATTAACTATTGACCAAAACTTAAAAAAGAAAAAAAATCTTTCTCAGATCTGGCAAGAATTTGATGGAGGTTAGGTTTTTTTTCTTTCGAGAGAGAGAAGAATAAGAGTTTCAATTCATATTATACCAATTTTCTAACATCCCAGACGGGTTATTAAAAATTCCTTAAAGGATGTAGAATGAGTTTCCCATTAGAATTCTTTACTTACCATGTTCTTCATTGTTCTCGAGATCACACTCCAGCATCGATTTCATCTCTAAGCCAAGTGTCGGTTGACAACTCGAACTAAAGCTATAAATCTTTAATTTGTATTTTTATTTCTACTAATCAACAAAAAAAACTCTGAACGTTCCGTTTGTGCGGATTACATGTTTCAGTGTAGAAAAGCTTTCGGAATTTTAACCGAACAAATATGAATGATTAAACCATTTTTTCTTGGTTTTTGACCCCTCTTCGGATAGCACTACATAGTTTGTGCAAAGAAATAAATCTTTGTCTAGAGTAATATTAGGTTCAACAATATTTCTAGGAGTGAGAGTGGAAAATTTTTCTGGAAAGCCTGTGTAGAAGCTGTGATTTTTAATTTGGTATGGGTAAGAATATACAAGTATTGATCGAGAACCATTGGATATCTAGTCATATCGGTAGAGTCTCGGCCGTTCGGTTAAGTGAAACCCACAAACTGTCGTGCTTCAAGTTACACAAATTAAAAAAAAAACTGACATAATTCAAAACAAATTAACAATAGAAAGTATAAGTTAAATATTAATATTACTTAATATATATAAACAAATACATCCCATTCTTCCAAACTTGAACCAAAGATTCCCTTTCAGAAATTCTTTTAACGTGTCATATAACTTGGTCTCTGAATATAATTAGTCATATGTGCAGAGTTCATTGCACGTAGTCCTCTGTGTTGTCGAATCTCATTCCTCAAATCCTTATCAACGTGGTTAGTCCAGTACTTAATACGTCGAGTTTCCACTTACCATGTTATGAATAATTGTACAAGTGAACATGGTCTTATGCATTTCATGAGCACCCAAACCACCGTACGATCCATAAATGACACTGGACTTCTGTTTCAGAATTTCAAAATCATGTTCCACATCTTTCCTCTAATCGATTTTGGCTGTTTAAAGAAAAAAAAAGACCCAACAAGTCGCGTGCCCTGGAGGGGATGACGGTAAGCTCGAACTAAGGATGACCACTTTTGATTTATTTTATCTGCAAGATAGTACTGATAAGTGTATTGGTTATTGTTAGCTATGAAACTTACTTGGTCGTAAATTCTATACTTTTGATCTTCAAACATTGTGTAAAATATTTGTGTTATTTTGTGAACACAAAAAGCCAAAAAAAAAAAAAATGTCATATCTGAAAATCATAAGTAGCGGCATCTTTCGAAAGAACATTTGATATTAGATATTGATTTTTATATTGAAGGACCCAATATGTAGCGCTCTTCCATAAACAATGTATGCAGTCAAGACTAATTATCATTTCTGGAAAGCCCGTACCATGTTTTCGCTTTAATATTTATTTAACGTCTTCCTTGTTTGTTTTTCATAAATACGTTGAACCAAAATGATAAATCATCGTTTTGCAAAAAATGAAAGATGCATGTATGAGGTTGTTTTGCCCGTACAAAGGTATTCATCATTCGAATCCGCAGGTTTCCCATAACCTAAAACCTTAAGCCGAAAGTAAGCTTTTGTTCTGGACTATGGCCTATAATATTAAGTGCATCATGTAAATTAATAATTAGAGTTATTTAGGCTTTTGTACTCATGTTTTGACCAAAACCTGGGTTTGGTCTAACATTTGTCCAGCCTTTGCGTTTGATCTAAAGACCAGCATTGACCCGCCTTGACTCGATTAGATGTTGACTTCAGTTTAATAATTATTAAAAAGTTTAAATAAAATATAATTAATATTCTAATTTGCTTCTATACCTTTTCACTTATATCAGTTCTAGAGAACCGACAGCCTAATCCTTTACCTCATTCAAAGCAACAACAACAATAACTCCAATTTCATTCACAGTTGTAATCTTGTTTTAACTCTACCAATTTTTCCTGCAATTTCAATTCAACCACATACCCAGAAATCCATTATGTATCTCTTCCTGCAATTTAGCATCAACTCAGCTCCATTCTTTCTATAACTCACAAGAACTCTAGACAAACTCCTCAATCGACAGAAACAACATACAACCCTTGTAAATATTCATTAGAACTGTGACAACATCATATACACTAACTCTTCTTCATGTCATTGTTCCCATCACCAGAAATTGCAGCTGCAATATCCACTTTACTAACTCCATTATTCTGCACCACCAACAACAACTTCATCTCCTGAAATTGCTTCAACTTCAGCTGCATCACCATCTCTCTTCTTCATCATCTTGGAAACAACCCATTTAGTCATCAAGCAACAACAACAATTCAATTGAACCCACCAGAGACTCAAGGCTCAACTCTTTATCTGTTTTCACTTCTGCCAAATACCACTGCACCCATGACAATCACCAGCAACCACTACACTAAAACCAGGATTTTGTAACAGTGCAACCTGTCACAGTTTATTTTTCAGTCACAGATACACCTGTGATAAGTCCTGCAACAGTTATAGATGTTATTAAATTTTGTATTCGTGATAATAATTAGGAATATTAAATTCTTTTATTAGTCACAATAATATTTGTTGACAATTTTACAGACAATCACAATTATAATTCAAAGTGATGATTCCACCCAAATATTTCACCACATCTAAAACAACCCCAAAATTATAACACTTTGAATTTTACTTGTCACTAATTTTCCCACATTTGTACAAACTAACAATTATATTTCATTTTTATAAATCAAAATACAATTTTTTTTTCTTTTTAATTTTCTTAATATTAGAAAACAGGATCAAGACCAAGTCAACAAGTCATGACTTTATAGAAATTTGACTTTGACATATCTGCTTCTTCCGAAGACGATGAAAATTACCAGACTACCCTTATCGGAATAAGTGCAATAAAAATTCTGAAGATTGTGAAAATGACCAGACTACCCGTATCCGAAATAAGTAAAGTAAATATTACAGACTGTTAAAATGACCATATTACCCTTGATGGAAAAATGCAACAAAATATTATGCAGACTGTGAAAATGACCAGACTACCCTTATCAAAAATAAGTGAAGTAAATATTACAGACTGTGAAAATGACCATATTACCCTTAATGAAAATTAGTGCAACAAATATTATGGAAACTGTGAAAATGACCATACTACCCTTATCGGAGATAAGTAAAGTAAATATTACAGACTGTGAAAATAACCATACAACCCTTATAAGAAATAAGTAAAAAAAATATTACAGACTGTGAAAATGATCATTTTACCCTTACTGGAAATAAGTGCAATAAATATTATGGAGACTGTGAAAATGACCGACTACCCTTATCGGAAATAAGTAAAGGAAATATTACACATTTCGAAACGACCATATTACCCTTACTGTGAAAATGACCATATTACCCTTACTAGAAATAAGTGCAATAAATATCATGGAGACTATGAAAATGACTATATTACCTTTACTAGAAATAAGTGCAATAAATATCATGGAGACTATGAAAATAACCAAACTACCCTTATCAAAAATAAGTAAAGTAAAAATTACATACTATAAAAATGACTATTTTACCCTTACTAGAAATAAGTGTAACAAATATTCTGGAGACTATGAAAATGACCAGACTACCCTTATCAGAAATAAGTAAAGCAAATATTATAACCTGTGAATATGACCATATTACCCTTACTGGAAATAAATGCAATAAATATCATGGAGATTATGAAAATGACCAAACTACCCTTATCAAAAATAAGTAAAGTAAATATTATAGACTATGAAAATGACCACTTTACCTTTATTGGAAACATATGCAATAAATATTATGGAGATTGTGAAAATGACCAGACTACCCTTATTGGAAATAAGTAAAGTAAAAATTACTTACTGTGAAAATGACCATATTACCCTTATTGGAAATTAGTGCAATAAATATTATTGAGGGTGTGAAAATGACTAGACTATCCTTATTAAAAATAAGTAAAGTTAATATTTCAGACTGTGAAAATGACCATATTACCCTTACTAGAAATTAATGCAATAAACATCATGGAGACTATAAAATGACTAAACTGCCCTTATCAGAAATAAGTCAAGTAAATATTATAGCCTGTGAAAATGACCATTTTACCCTTACTGAAAATAAGGTTAATAAATGTTATGGAGACTGTGAAAATGACCAAACTACCCTTATCGGAAATAAGTAAAGTAAATATTGCAAACTATGAAAATGACCATATTACGCTTAATGGAAACTAGTGCAAAAAATATTATGGAGACTGTGAAGATGACCATACTATCCTTATCGGAAATAAGTAAAGTATATATTACAAACTATGAAAATGACCATGTTACCATTAATGGAAATTAGTGCAATACTTTGAAATGACCGGACTACCCTTATTAAAAATAAGTAAAGTTAATATTTCAGACTGTGAAAATGACCATATTACCCTTACTAGAAATTATTGCAACAAATATCATGGAGACTATAAAATTACTGAACTGCCCTTATCAAAAATAAGTAAAGTAAATATTATAGTCTGTGAAAGTGAGCATTTTATCTTAGTGGAAATAAGTGCAACAAATGTTATGGAGACTGTGAAAATGACCAGGATACCCTTATCGGAAATAAGTAAAGTAAATATTACAACTATGAAAATGACCATATTACCCTTAATGGAAATTAGTGCAATAAATATTATGGAGACTGTGAAAATGACTAGACTATCCTTATCGTATATAAGTAAATTAAATATTACAGATTGTGAAAATGACCATATTACCCTTATTGGAAATAACTGCAGTAAATATTATGGAGACTGTGAAAATGACCATTTTACCCTTACGACCGTAAGGGTAAAATGATCATCTGCACAGTCTATAATATTTACTTAACTTATTTCCGATAAGTGTAGTATGGTCATTTTCTTTGTCACCATGATATTTATTGCACTAATTTCTAGTAAGGGTAATTTGGTCATTTTCACGGTCAGTGATATTTACTTTACTTATTTCCGATAAGTGTAGTCTGGTCATTTTCACATTCTCCATAACATTTATTGCACTTATTTCCCCTAAGGGTAAAATGGTCATTTTCACGGACTGTAATATTTACTTTACTCATATCCGAAAAGGGTGATCTGGTCATTTTCACAGTCTCCATAATATTTATTGCACTTAGTTCCAGTAAGGGTATTATGGTCATTTTAACTGTCTATAATATTGACTTTACTTATTTCCGATAAGGATAGTCTGGTCATTTTGACAGTCTCCATAATATTTATTGCACTTATTTCCAGTAAGGGTAAAATAGTCATTTTCACAATCTGTAATATTTACTTTACTTATTTTTGATAAGGGTAGTCTGGTTGTTTTCACAGTTACCGTAATATTTATTTCACTAATTTCCAGTAAGGGTAGTATGGTCATTTTCACCGTCTGTGTGATATTTATTTCAGTTATTTCCAATAAGGGTAGTTTGATCATTTTAACAGTCTCCATAACATTTATTGCACTTATTTCCACTTAGGATACAATGGTCATTTTAGCAGACTGTAGTATTTACTTTACTCATATTCGATAAGGGTGGTCTGGTCATTTTCACAGTCTCCATAAAATTTATTCCACTTATTTCCAGTAAGGGTAGTATGGTCATTTTCACTGTCTGTAATATTCCCTTTACTTATTTCTGATAAGGATAGTCAGGTTTTTGACAGTCTCCATAATATTTATTGCACTTATTTCCAATAAGGGTAAAATGGTCATTTTCACAGTCTGTAATATTTACTTTACTTATTTTTGATAAGGGTAGTTTGGTTATTTTCACAGTCTCCATAATATTTATTTCACTAATTTCCAGTAAGGGTAGTATAGTCATTTTCACCGTCTATGTGATATTTATTGCACTTATTTCCAATAAGGATAGTTTGGTCATTTTGACAGTCTCCATAATATTTATTGCAATTACTTCCAGTAAGGGTAAAATAGTCATTTTCACAGTCTATAATATTTACTTTAATTATTTTTGTTAAGGGTAGTTTGGTCATTTTCACAGTCTTTGTGATATTTATTGACTTATATCTAGTAAGGGTAATATGGTCATTTTCACAAGCTGTAATATTTACTTTACTTATTTCCGATAAGGGTAGTATGGTCATTTTAACTGTCTCCATGATATTTATTGCACTAATTCCTAGTAAGGGTAATATGATCATTTTTACTGTCTGTGTGATATTTATTGCACTTATTTCTAGTAAGGGTAATATGGTCATTTTCACAATCTTAAGTTCATCCGAACGAGAACTCAGGTCTAACTCTAGCAATACTTGAACCTGTGATTTTCCAATCTGATATATTTCGTCTTCAGTTCATCCGAACGAGAAACTCAGGTCTAACTCTAGCAATCTTTGAACCTGTGATGTTCGAATCTGATATATTTCGTCTTCATTTCAATCGAACGAGAAACTCAGGTCTAACTCTAGTAATCTTTGAACCTTTGATGTTCGAATCTGATATATTTCGTCTTCAGTTCATCCGAACGGGAAACTCAGGTCTAATTCTAGTAATCTTTGAACCTGTGACGTTCGAATCTGATATATTTCGACTTCAGTTCATCCGAACGAGAAACTCAGGTCTAACTCAAGGAATCTTTGAACCTGTGATGTTTGAATCTGATATATTTCGTCTTCAGTTCATCCGAACGAGAAACTCAGGTCCAACTTTAGTAATCTTTGAACCTGTGATGTTCAATTATGATATATCTTGTCTCCAGTTCATCCGAACGAGAAATCAGATCTAACTCTAGTAATCTTTGAACCTGTGATGTTCGATTCTGATATATTTAATCTTTAGTTCATCCAAGTTAGAAACTCTGGTCTAATTCTAGTAATCTTTGAACCTGGAAGTTCATATTTAACACATGGCAAGAAGCTGACCATCAAATATTTGTGGACCCATTAAATTGATTTCGTGGTAATTATCGTCTAGCTCTACCACACTATAAACCAATTATAGCAAAATTGTGTCCCTCTATCTCATTGTTTAGTTAGTCGAGGAAACTATTCTATACATGGTTAGAAGAGAGAGAAAGTCACTTAGTCTTATCTCTTATTCTCTTTCTCCTCCGCCTCTCACCCTCTCACTTTTCGCTGCAAGAACGTGAAACCCCAATTCATATCATTCTGTTCTATGTTTATCTTACATCTTCTACTATTTCTGTTTTATTCCTTTTACGCATCGGCTGCGAGAGTTTATCTATGATCTGATTGTTACTCATACTAGAAGCCTAAATATGCTTTCAGAGTTTAAATCTATGAGTATTATTAGTCTCCACATCAGAACAAGACCCTAATCTTAATTTCGTAGTCTTTATCTCCAGATATTTCATTACTGATTTTTTTTTATCTTTTATTGATTTTGTTTGGATCTGGTTTTGTGAATAGAAGGTTTCAAATTTCATGAGTTAAGATTTCAGTTTATTTTCTTTATTTGTTCTATCAAATTTAGGATTAACAGGTTTCCTTTCAAATGGTTGGGAAATTGGGTTTGTCTGCTATTTTTTCGATTGAAGTCTTAATTTTGAAAAAGTTTTCTTATTCATTTTTTGGGTTTAAGTCATATATTTATTTATGGAAGTGATAGCTAGAGGTAGAGCTGGCAAATCAGCCAAAATTCCGCGGGTTGACCTGCACAGCCCGTAAAAAATCTGCGCCCGTCCCGGCTGGGTCCTAAACAAGCTAGGCGCGGATTGAAGAAATAGGGGCTTGTGAGGCCCGTAAATTCGCGGGGTTAAACCTGTCAACCCGTATGCTCCTAATAATTTCCAGCGTATGATTACTATATTTAATCTCGTTCGTTCGTTTATGATATAAAATCTAAAAAAACCCTAGAAGAATTCATTTTCTTTCTTTCTTCTCCACTTTACCCTCTGCAGTCTGTGCGCCTCCTAGCACCATCTCCATCTTCTTTTTTCTTTCTTCTCTGCGTCTGTTCTTCTTTGCATGTGTAAATTGAAGCTTAACAATAATGGATTTAAACTCAAGTAACTGATGTGGGGATTTTCTTCTTCATTTTTCTTCTTTCTGTTTTTGGGTTGAGTTGTAGTCGGCTAACTGATGTGGGTTCTGAGATGGAGATTGGCGGTGGGTTTTAAAATTAGAATATGAAAAAGAAGATTATTATACTAATAGTTGGGGTTAATTTCAGTGAGAACTGGAATTGAGAAATCCAGAAGAATTTAGGGCTTCAATTAGGGCTGCACATGGGTGGGTATGGGCGGGTATAAGCCAAAACCAACCTCGCACCCACAGACTGCGGGTTTTTTTTTCATAACCAACCCCGCACCCACAAACAGCGGGCGGGTTTTGTTACCCGCCCGTTACGGGTTGGCGGGTATGGGTTTAAACGGGTTTAAACCCGCTTTATATTCAAGTATTTAGAGTAACTTATATTCTCCTTGATTAAGTGAGAAAAAAAAAATCAAAACCCCCAAAATATTCATATCTAGGAAGTTCACAGATGAAGATTAAGTGTTGAATCTGTTGATTTTTCGATTGTTGTCGATTTCTGGTGAAGATTCGAAGTTGTTGTTGTCGATTTCTGGTGAAGATTTCTGGTAATTGTCGTTCGTAGGTGAAGAAGAAGAACTGAGGAGGAAGAAGAGGAGAGGCCGAACAGAGAGAAGAGTGTAGAAAGTGAATGAGGGTTATCAGTTATCCTATCTACTAGTATTAGGGTTTCATAATGGACGATTAGGATTAGTTTTATCTAATGGTATATAATCTGCGGGTTTTTTGGGCGGGTATGGGCGGGTATTAGCTTAAACCAACCTCGCACCCACAGACAACGGTTTTTTTTTTTCATAACCAACCCCGCACCCACAACGGGCGGGTATGGTTAAAAACCCACGGATTTAGCGGGTACGGGTGGGTTTGGGTATCGTGGGTGGATCTTGTGCAGCCCTAGCTTCAATGGAATTAAGGTTTTATGAAATTGAGAAGAGAATTGAGTTAATGGTAGAAGAAGGAGACTAGGGTTGTGATTCAATTTTTAGTTATTAGGTTAAGATGTATGATATTTTTTGTTCTTTTTTTTGTTCAATCAAAAATGCAGAGAGGTAGAGCCTTGTTTTCGCCCCTTGTATATCTAATGTTAGGACTTAGGAACATCTTGTTCTGTAGATGTTGGTTTTGTTTCATGGTATAATTCCATTTATCAATTTAGGGTTTCAGTTTCTTTATTTGCTTTGCGGTGTATACTTAACACCACTGCCATCAACAGCTTCTAAAGGTAAATTAATCTTACACGTTAAACGGAAATTTGTGATCTATTAGGATTAGGTTTTGTAAGGTCTTGGACTGTCCAGTTTAGGTTTATTTATTTATTTCTCTTCCATTGATTTTTGATTTATTTCCTCTGTTTTGTGTTTGGCTTAACTTGGATTTGTATTTGTACTTGGTTTGTTTTATTGTTTAGATGCTTGTTTAATTTAAGTTCTTCTGAGGTAAGGTTTAACCCAGGTTGTCTTGGGATTGAACCTCTGTTCTTTCTCCCCAAATCTTATGTTGATGTTGTTGTTATCCCCTGTATGATGGATGTTGATAAAAAAAAAAATTCCTATCATTGGCATATGTGCTACTAGTTTTGGTTATTATGATGTTGGTATTACTACACAAGAGAATTTTCATTGGCATATGTACAAGAACATTTTCATTTTATGCACATAAAGTGTTTGTCCTAGTGCCTCTATAAATTAATCTATATGCTTGCAGCCTATACCAAATGATTGTTGTGAACAAATCTTATTGAAGTTATTGGTGACGTTCTCATATACGTCACTTGGGATCAAGTGAGATTGGATTAGTTGTAAATGAAAGTCACTAATTAGAAGGGCTTGCACCTATTTAGGAACATTGAAAATTAAGGGAAGTATAAAAACGAGTCTTACCGCAGTCGTTTATGTATTTTGTTGATTTTTTCTTAAAGGGGTTTCCTTCTTTTTTAGTTTACTGTTTTCTGGTTTTTCCCTTAGGAAATTTACGTTTTGTATTCCTTCTTGGTAAGATAAAGTGATGGTCACAAATATTTGTAGTTCTATATTTTACTTCGAACTTTAGATTACTTTCAGTCCGTATTTTTTGTGTCCTGTGTTCACTTATAGTTTTCAGCTCTTCTTGAACTTCCATATTTTTTTAGCCTGTTTGTATATACTAACATTGGTATCTGTAAGTGTCAGATCCATGTTATATCGAGCTTTTGGACATGTTATTTTCAACAGTCCAATTTTTGTTGTTGTGACTGAGGTTAGCTTCAGAAACTTCGAAACTTATGATTGTGATTTTGTAGGCAGTGTGTTCTTTATAATCATTCTGAACTTGTCATTTTTCTATTTCATTGCAGGTCATTTCTGCATTGTTGGATTGTTTGTCCTTGTTGAGCTTGGATGAGCGAGATAAAGATCTGATGTATAGCTTCTTGCTCGTCTTATCAGGGATTATAATGGATGAAAAAGATGAGATTTTTGTATCATCTGTGTGTATATCATGTGTGTCTTGATTCATAATTAGTTATAGAGTTTCCTAAGTATTTCAATCAGCTTGTGTGCATTTTGCATAATGATAAGTGCATTGTTTGTTCTAATTTTTACTCACACAGGGAAAGAAGCCGTATCAGAGAATGCATCCATCATTATAAATCGCCTTATTGGACTAATTACATTCCTCCCTATGATGGTATAACTTGTTGTGGATCTATAATTCAAACACATACCTATATTTCTAAAGTAGTCTTGCTTTTTGCAATTTTCTTCTCTACAAATATCATGCATTTTTCCTATTTTCTTTTTGGACAAATATAACTACTCTCTACTCTACACTCTTGGTCATGTTCTAGCTTGTTAAGGAGACAACAATTCAATGTCTTTTTGCCATGTCAGGGCTCCCCCACACAAGGAATTATCCCATGAGACCACAGGTTGATATGATTACAGCTCAAGACTTGTAATATAGTGATTTTCTATCACCCAAAATGTATAATACAATGAAATTTCGTTCGGGTAATGAAAGCAATTACAAGTGCTTTTGATGATCCCAAGAGGGTAGTTCATCAAGAAGCTGCTAGGTGTCGTCATGCATGGTAAGATTTTATAGTCCTTGTTTATTTTATTTTATTTTATTTTTCCCGAATCCTAATGATGTATGAGCTTGTATGTTGTTAATCCTTAGTGCTGTTAACGACTATTAGACTGATATGTAGGGCATCTCTCGCATCAGGAAGTACTTGTTATTGAAGAACATATCTACAACATTTGTACATAGCAAAGTCCTCGCTGATAGACATATCCACAGTAGATAAAGAGGATAACAAGAAGTGAATTATGGAGGATCGAGTGACATTTAATTACTGGCTCATGAACATCATAGGTAAGTCTCATCTCTGTCTTTGAGCTCTTGATAATTCTGTTTGTGTAATTTTATGTCAGATATACTTTAATGAATGAAGATATGTTTCTTCTTGCTATATGTTTTAAAGCAATTTGGAACGATTTTCTTGTGTTATGTTTCATTTACGGAAAACATATGTTCCATCTATTTTTAAAGACATGACTGAAGCTTCAGGAGTTAATCCTGTCAATTTCACCAGTAGTATTTCAGAATTCTGTTGTTTGCGTCATTAACTAATATCTGTGCTCAAATTTTATTGTTGGACAGGTCAGGAGTACTAGTGCTGAAACTGGTGAAGCTAAAGAGAAAACTAGGTGTTACTGTTCTTGATCTTGGTTGTGCTCTTCATGTATTTCTACTCCAAATCTTAGGTGTTTGAGCTTTGGAGTTGTGCATCCAGCTGCTTAAGTAGATAGATACATTTGTCATGCCTGTATAACCTATATTCTTGTACCAACTACGCAGCTGGAGAGGATTTTTTTTTTGGTCCGAGAGTACTTGAATAAGATTAAATTGTTTTTCGGTAGATTTCATAATGAATAGAAGTATTCCTTTGTATTTGTGTTTCCGTAAGGAATGTATGGATGGTAGAATCTGGATAGTTTGCAAATTGAGATTGTGTAATAACGAATGAATGTGGATAGCTTGCGAATTGAGATTGTGGTTGTATTTCAGGCCTGTAAACTGAAAGTGCATGTCTATGATAATGACCCGTATTGCAGGCCTGTAAACTGGAATCCCAGGTCCGTTATAATGGATCAGGACTATCCAATTTTTTAACTAGTAATTTGAAGAATTGTCACGGAAATAATTGTTACAAAAAGTGTTAGTTAAAAAGAACACATGTCATCATATGAGTGCTGATACAGGAGGATGACACGTGTTACTAAAAGCACACGGAGGACACTTGCTATTCGGACCCCCGGCTTGGATAAGGGGCACCACCAGGACACCCTTAAGGCAGCTGCTAAAGGCACCCCTACTCTGGATAGGGGGCGTCCTTTCTTCTTCACCGTTTCAAATCCAGAAAATTGGCGGGAAATATTTGGCGGTTTTGGCAATCGTGATTTGGAGGAGTTTGAGGTCGATTAAACCTCTGATTTTCATAGGATAGACTCCTTATGGGTCTAGGAATCTGATATGGGTGTTGAAATCGATTAGACTGGGCTCAATCTACGGATTTTTATCACAACAGAAAATATGGAAAGTCACGTGTGTGACCTGTTTTAGGGAATTTTAGAGAGATTAAAGTGATGTAAACCTTCCCAAAGATTTGTATCTATCTAAGGAAGAGTTTAGAATAAAAAGGAAAGCTCAGAAACGCGTAGAAATTCTAAAACAAGAAATTGCCGCAACTTTGCCGTGAAAAGAAGGAAAGAGATTTTGGAAGATTTGGGAGAGATTTAATCGGTATTTTTGATATAAATAGATTGCTTGGGTCATATAGAAGGGGTGTCGAGAGTTTGGGGACCTGAGGAGAGCCAGAGAAAAAGAAATCAGAGTTTTATCAAACTCTGTTTCTGCTGCTGCTGCCGCTGAAGAGGAAGAACACGAAGAACATTGACGCACAAGCAACTGTCGTTGTTCAACAGCAGAAGATAAGTAATGTTTATATACAACAATAATCATTGTTCCTCTTTGTACCAGAGATCTGTAACACTTTTACGCTGTTGTAAATCAGCTGCTTTACACCTTTCACTCTTTTAATCAACTTTTGAGCAACAAACATGTATTTTGAGCAAGTGATTAATATGAGGAGCTAAACCCTTTTGCTGAGGCGACTGATGAAGCCATTTTCCCAATTACTATGTGGTAATTTCTATTTAATTAATTTTTACAATATCTTTTATGATTATTTGCACTGAACTGAAATTGAATATATGATTCTAATTAAGTGGTTGTGTTCTCAATTGACGGGTCATGCTTAGGTTAGTCTTTTGATGGTCCGTGCTTTCGATTTACAACTATTGTTTTGAGAATTTACTTGTCTAGGTGAAATTATTAGAATCACTTTAAACGTAAAGAGTTGCATAAATATTGATTAGATTAAATCACATAGAAATTGGAGATTGGTGGAATCCGAGTCTCAGTGCTTTTAAAATCTTGAAAACAACTTCATCTTGAGTTTTTATTTTAAGTCTTAAACAAATGTTCACAAGTATTTGAACGAACTTCTACTTACCATTTGAAAAAATACATCAATTTTTGGCGCCGCCGACGCGGATTTGTATTTAGATTTGTTTTAGGTTTATTTTTATTTTTATTATTTTTTGTTCTTTTTTACGCGTTTTGGTATTTTTCGATTCTTTTCATATTTGGAGCGAAGCTACAAGGAAAGAAAAATTGCTATAAAAGGAAAGCATCGCCAAAGAAGGAAAGAAAAGAGGAATCCGAAAGGAGTGAAGAAGAAAATTTTGTACATAGTTATTTTGTTTTATTTTTAGAAACTGTATTAGGGTTTATTTATTATTCTTGTAATTTTCTTTTCTTTTTTGACTTTATGGACAATTTGGACATTCTTGGACATTAATTTTAAACCCTACAGAAGGGTAGTATTAAATATCAACTGTTTGCAGAGAAGGAGGACAATTACGATATTGTCTCTACACCTTGGGTTCGTACACTGACATAGGAGTCAGTGGCCCGAGTCGACTACAACCGATTCATCCCCCGTCTGGAACGGGAGGTAAGATTCTAAACACTCGCGAATCCCCTGTCAGCGAGTTACTGGACTCCTTCGTATGCATATATGTTGAGGACTGAATACGGACATTTATTTCTCTAGTAAAGGGAAAGTCCTAGCCATACAAGATAAGAGTTCGGATTTCATCACCGTTCTCTTCTTGCCCGCTTTAGGAACACGTAACCTACGCGAACCTAAGCCTAAAATTTTGACTAGAACGAGACCGATAGGGTAACGAGCTTAACAAGAAAGTCATTCGAAAAATATTGGTTACTCTTTTAAGCATACTTCGAAGTTCTTGACTTTTTCTGTAAGTTGAACGCGTGACTGCGCCGCTTGTAATACCGGTGAAGCCTTGGGTATCAAAGCTCCACCGAGCTTCCCTCGCCTCTATTCAACTTATTTTAACTCGGATTGATTCCAGAGGGGTTTGCTTAAATTGTAACGAATTCCCTTTCGAAGGATTAGAAGCTGGTCTAGAAACAATCTAAGTGGAGACATCATGCTTTTTGTTTGCTAGAAATCAATAGGTTTGATTTGGTTAAGTCAGCCTTGTTTTGTGATTGAATAGAATCCCCTTCCTTATTCTTTTGCATGCCTGAACGTAAAAGAGACACCCTAGGTAGAGAAACCTAGTAGTTCTAAACGTCTCGATTACCTCAATTTAGAAAGTACGATTTTTGAAGAGTCCGTTTTTGAACGTCCGCTTAAGGAGACAATCCCTAATATTCCGATAGTGCCAGAAATGGAAACTTTAAAAGCTTTGTTGAATCCGACTAGGACTACTCGTCCTTCATGTATTAAGTTAGCTGAAACGGAGGCAACCTATGAACTGAAACCTGGGACCTTACAGATGCTCCCAATCTTTTTAGGGAAAGAGAATGCAAACCCCTATTACCATGTTAGGGATTTTGAGGAAATTTGTAGTACTCTAAGAATTAGAGGCTTAGATGATGATGCTTTGAAACTTAGGTTCTTCCCATTTTCCCTGAAAGATAAGGCCAAGTCGTGGCTATATAGTTTGGACTCCGAGTCAATCGAGACATATGAACAACTTACATCTGCCTTTTTCAATAAGTTTTTCCCTAGGCACAAAACATCGTCTATTAGGACGCAAATATGCACATTTTCACAACAAGAGGGAGAATCTTTATATAGGTATTTGGAAAGGTTCAATGATTTATTATCCCAGTGTCCTCATCATGGTTTAGAAAAGGTTAGGCTAGTTCAGATCCTTTATGAGGGTTTAGATTATTCCACAACGACCATGGTTGAGTCTCTATGCACTGGTGGATTTGAAAACCAAACTGTTGATGCAGCGATGGAATTTTTGAATGAAATCGCCGAAAAAACCCAGCAATGGGAAAATAGTAAGGCACCTCAGAAAACAATTCTCCTAGGTAGAGGAAACGTTAATAAGGTAGAAGGCTATGAATCAGATGCCAAAATTGCAGCGATAGCAAAAAGGTTAGAAGCCTTAGAATTGGGTCATACTATTAGTAGAATAGAGCCTTTTTCGGAAGGCCAAGCTATGGAAGAGCAAGTCAATGCTCTTTACAATAACACTAGATTTGATAACTCTCAGAAGATTGACCCATATTCGGAAACCTATAACCCTGGTTGGAGAAACCATCCAAACCTTTCATGGTCTAAGGGCCAGAGTCAAGGTCAGTTTAGGAATTCTAATACTCCCCCAGGTTTTGTCTATACTAAGAATCCTTCAGGTCAAACACAGTTTCAAAACCCTTCAGATAAGAAGATCATCAGTTTAGAGGACTCTCTCGCCTTATTAACTCAGCAGACTGCAAAGTTTCAGTTATCAGTAGAACAGAGTCTACAAGCTAGTAATAGGATAAGACAAGAAAACAGTCAGGATATTTCGGAACTGAAAGACCAGGTTAGTCTGATCAATGATTCTCTAAGAGAAAAAGGTAAGTTCCCTAGTCAACCAATACCCAATCCTAGAGGAGAGAAAACATTTAATCAAGTGAATTCTGTCACAACCCTTAGAAATGGTAAAACGGTGGACAATAAGGTAGCCATGTCTAATAGTGGACATACTGTAGATCCCCCTCTTAGTTCCCATTCTAGTCCCCAAGAGGACCAGCAGGATCCACTAGCTGAAGAGACTGACAAAATTTCTGGTGATGCCAATTCGGTTCCTGATAGGTCTCATTTTATGCCTAGAGCCCCATTCCCACAGTTGTTAGCTCCAACAAAGAGAGAGTCGACTTTCAACGGAATAATGGAGATATTTAAGCAGGTAAACATTAACATCCTTTGTTAGAATAAATTAGGCAAATGCCTTCTTATGCCAAGTTCCTTAAAGATCTTTGTACACAAAAGCGTAAGCTTAATGTCCATAAGAAAGCCTTTTTAGCTTGTCAGGTAAGTTCGATCATTCTGAATCAAACAACCCCTAAGTATAAAGACCCTGGATTCCCTACTATATCTTGTGTGATCGGTAATTATTCAGTATATAAGGCATTGTTTGACTTAGGAGCTAGTGTGAACTTACTCCCATATCATGTATACAACCATCTAGGTCTTGGTAAGTTGAAACCGACTAAAATGACATTACAATTAGTTGATAGGTCTGTCAAAGTACCTCGTGGTGTCATAGAGGATGTTCTGATTGAGGTTGATAAATTTATTTATCCAGTGGATTTTGTTTTTCTAGATACTCAGCCTGTTCAGGATCCTAGTGCTCAAATACCGGTGATTTTAGGTCGCCCATTCTTAGCCACAGCTAACGCTGTCATCAATTGTAGGACCGGACTTATGAACATATCCTTTGGTAATATGACCACTGAACTAAATGTCTTTAATGTTACTAGACAACCTTATGATGATTTAGAGGAAGTGAATATGATTAGCACTTTGGTTCAGGATCTAGTTCAGGATAATTGGGATAACACTTTATTTGGTGATTCTCTAGATGAATTTGATGAGAAAATTCTCTTAGGTCAGTTAGATGACCAGACTTTAGAACTAGAAGAATCTATCGAATATTTTAAGGACTCTACAGACCTAGAAATTCAGGAAATAGTGTTAGGTCTTTCTGAGAGCAGTTATTACCCTAAGTTTGGGGGTAGTGATCTATAAGACGCTCTTGAGTATTTTAAAGACTCTGAAGATCCGGAAATTCAAGAAATAGTGCTAGGGCTTGCAGAGAGTAGTGGTTATAATAAGTTTGGGGGTAATGATCATCAAGTATCCCCATTAGAAGTCCCTAACTTGGGATTTGAGTTTAACACATCTGAGGTATTACTTGAGTCTCTTCGGACTCCACAACCCAATCCCCCTGATACTGTCCAGGAAGAAATTAAGCTATTAGAAACCCGTTATTCGGATGAATCTGTTTGTCAAGACACTCATATGAAGCCCAATTGGTCATTCCAGATAGATACAGTTGTCTTGCAAGAAACTTTCAATAAGGTTGTGCTCTGTTTGTTCATTTTTCTGATCCTTTGCAGTTGTCTCATTTTAGTGGCAGTATTATTTAGTTTTGATGATCCACAGTTGTTTCGACTATTGATATACGATTTGAAAGGGTAATTAGCCATTTTATGGGTACGTAATGTCTGGCTGAAGACGTTAAACTTAGCACTTCTTGGGAGGTAACCCAATATTCATGCGACACCGTAATATCTTTCCTCATCTCATTTGCTTCAAATGGTAACAGTTTCTCCTTGTTCATGCTTTTAATTTGATCTTTAGAACATTGAGGACAATGTTAGGTTTAAGTTTCGGGGTATAGGAGAAACTTTTTAGTTGCACATTTAAACTCCAGAGCCTAGAAATTTATGCTTATTAAGGATGTCACTAACCAATCTAAGTGGATGGAAGCATTTTGGTTGTAGGAGTTGAAGAACCAATCTGACTAGATGGCAACATCTAAAGATTCTATTCATAAAATCACAGAGCTCGGGTGTTAGAAATCCCATGATAGTTTCACCATATCTCGTTGAGTCCTTTTCACTTCTGTTTTTATTTTGTTTTTTTCAAACTATGTTTCTCTAAGTGATTAGGTGGGGCTTACGATTCAAGTTGTTACCAATGCTAGGGTGAATTAGAGTGATTGAGATACAAAAAAAAAAAAGTTGAAAAAAAAAAGTTGAAAAAAAAAAGAGAAATAAAAAGAGAAATTGAGACCGGACCATCAGACCAACTAGAATAAATTCAATAAAGTCGACCACTGGAACCCTTGTATATGCCAGTTGTGTTGACCTAGAGTTAGGATTATCAATCACTGGTTCCCTTGTATATGCCAGTGTGTTGATATTAGTCAGACTAGTATCTCAGTCCATTAGGATAGGTTCATTTTGGCGGAGGCCTTCAGACAGATATGAGAAACACCGTTCACCTAGCTAGTAAACATCAAAACCATCTATGCTTTTCTATATCCATCTTCTTGATCTATCCATGTGATTAGTTTTGACTCCGAATATTGATGTCCATAGTGCGACTATCTGAGTAGAGCTCTGTCACTTCATATGAATTTTAGTATGCTTGAGTGCGAACTCGTGTACATCAATTGGAATTTCGCATCAGGGTACTTCCTCCTGTAGTCAATAAGTATTCCAACCAAGGAGATTCTTTAGTGCATTCCAAGGTTCTGTGTAGATAGATAGGGTCTGGAGTATAAAGGTTTTGTGGGTACACCTTTGGTAAGCCCCCCGGAGACAACACTCCGCCACTTGGGACACCTAGGGGTTTAAAGGCTTATTGCATACGCTAAATGCAATCGACGATGCCTGCGACAGTGAGTTAGGATTTTATTTCTATTTTATTTTTGCTCGAGGACTAGCAAATAATAGGTTTGGGGATATTTGATAGACACATTTTTGTGTCCGATTTGTCTCGATTCTATATATTGTTAGGGCTCATTTTTGTACTTATTATGGTGTTTTATTTATTTGTAGGTATTTTTGGTCAATAAACATTTTTGGAAAAAATTGGCTCGAAAAGTTGACGGAAAGCACCCGGAGGACACTTGCTCTTCGGACCCCCGGCTTGGATAAGGGGAACCCTCATGACACCCCTTAAGGCAGCTGCTAAAGGAACCCCTACTCTGGATAGGGGCGCCCTTTCTTCTTCACGGTTTCAAATCCAGAAAATTGGCGGGAAATATTTGGTAGTTTTGGCAATCGTGATTTGGAGGAGTTTGAGGTCGATTAAACCTCTGATTTTCATAGGATAGACTCCTTATGGGTCTAGGAATCTGATATGGGTGTTGAAATCGATTAGACTGGGCCCAATCGACGGATTTTTATCACAACAGAAAATATGGAAAGTCACGTGTGTGACCTGTTTTAGGGAATTTTAGAGAGATTAAAGTGATGTAAACCTTCCCAAAGATTTGTATCTATCTAAGGAAGAGTTTAGAATAAAAAGTAAAGCTCAGAAACGCGTAGAAATTCTAAAACAAGAAATTGCCGCAACTTTGCCGTGAAAAGAAGGAAAGAGATTTTGGAAGATTTGGGAGAGATTTAATAGGTATTTTTTGATATAAATAGATTGCTTGGGTCATATAGAGGGGATGTCGAGAGTTTGGGGACCCGAGGAGAGCTAGAGAAGAAGAAATCAGAGTTTTATCAAACTCTGTTTCTGCTGCTGAAGAGGAAGAACACGAAGAACATTAACGCACAAGCAACTGTCGCAGAAAACTGTCGTTGTTCAACAGCAGAAGATAAGTAACGTTTATATATAACAATAATCATTGTTCCTCTTTGTACCAGAGATCTGTAACACTTTTACGCTGTTGCAAATCAGCTGCTTTACACCTTTCACTCTTTTAATAACCTTTTGAGCAACAAACATGTATTTTGAGCAAGTGATTAATATGAGGAGCTAAACCCTTTTGCTGAGGCGGCTGAGGAAGCCATTTTCCCAATTTCTATGTGGTAATTTCTATTTAATTAATTTTTACAATATCTTTTATGATTATTTGCACTGAACTGAAATTGAATATATGATTCTAATTAAGTGGTTGTGTTCTCAATTGACGGGTCATGCTTAGGTTAGTCTTTTGATGGTCCGTGCTTTCGATTTACAACTATTGTTTTGAGAATTTACTTGTCTAGGTGAAATTATTAGAATCACTTTAAACGTAAAGAGTTGCATAAATATTGATTAGATTAAATCACATAGAAATTGGAGATTGGTGGAATCCGAGTCTCAGTGCTTTTAAAATCTTGAAAACAACTTCATCTTGAGTTTTTATTTTAAGTCTAAAACAAATCTTCACAAGTCTTTGAACGAACTTCTTGTGTATATACTGCAATTGAATCAAAACAAAGTCGAGGCAAGGATTATATCCTCTACGCTTAAGCCAGATTAATTCGCGCTGGTGCTTACGGATTATCGATGTCTGTCTCTCAGGATACAACGACTTTCTTTTCGATGTAGTAGCACTCCAAACTTCGAGAAACGACGAATCAAAACTTAAAGTGATGAACTCTCTCTTTAACACAAACTTAATTGATGATTTTAGGATGCAATAGAATGATAATTAGGTTTCTAATTGATTTTCAAACTTAATTGTGCAGGGTATATAGAGATGTTAATGGTACCTCTTTGCCAAATCGTCGAGTTGCTTCACGAAAGATTGTGAAATTCAAATCTCAATTTGATTCGAAAAGGGTTGTGTCTGTATAAGAATATGTATATTAGGTTTGGGTTATTTTGTTTTTGGTACTCAAGTTTTGTCCAGCTTTTGAGTTTGGTCTAACATTTGTCCAGCTTGGTGTTTGGTACTTGGAATTCACGTTGACTGTGATTGACTTTATTTGACCTAATTATTTTTTAGTTTTCTATTTTCCATTTCTCTTTTAGTATTATTAATTAAGTATTTTACTGATTTACCCTTTAAAGAAACCACCTTAATCTCAGAAAACCAGAAAACCAATCCAGATAACGCTCACCCTCTGCACTTCCACCACACCACTGCGATTAACAGAAGAATCGGAAGAAAAAAAAACAACAAAACAAAAAACAGATGTTGATTTCCCAAAATCAAAGAAACATTGGGTGGTTTCGCACTGCCGCTTAAAATGCTTAAACTCGTAAAGGTACTGTTGGTTGTTGATTAGGATCTAAAAACACCAAATACATCATCAGGAGCATCATACAAATACATCATCATAAGGAACGTCTGATTGGTATTATTTTGGGTTCTGGGGTTTTTAATTTGAACTTCAATTTCATTGTGGAGTAACAATTTTGGGGGTTCTATCTTTTGTTTGAATTTGAGTTGTGATTGAAATTTAGATTTGTAACTGGGTACATATCTTGAAATTGAACCAAATCGTTATTTTTGAAGGTTCAAAATATTATGGATTTTTTGGAGATTAGGGTTTTTCTGAATTAGGGTAGGAATTGGCAGATATTAGGGATTTTTTGTCAAAAATCATCACGGAAGTGAATTGTGAATTTGTATATGTGGTCTGTTTTCCTTTCCATTATTTCAATTATGGTTTACATATCGTATTTCAAGAAGATGAATGTACAATTTTTCTTCTGGACTAATTGTTATTAGAGGTTTGCATCTCGGTGGTTTCCATTAATGGTGGTAAGATTTAATATGATGTTTTGCAGTCGGTGGCAGTGACATGACGAATTGTTATATGGGTTTGCTGTAATTGAGGTGAAAATGGTTGTGTTAATATTAAGAATGAAAAATTAGGGTTTTTGATGGCTGAGTTTGATTTCAAGATTAAGAAATATGTGATATCTGGCAGAGAAATGGTTCAAGATTGGAGTTGTTTCTGATGGGTTTATCTAATTCCCGAGGTTGAGAAGGGTAATGAAACTATAATGGCAATGGAGAGATAAGATTGTTGTTGATTTAGATAGAAAATGGGTTTTGTTAGGAATGAAATCTGTAAGTGGTGTGGTTTGCTACAGAGAAGAACAACGGATCAGAGTTTGTTGAGTTGGTGGTGCAATGATGTAGCCTGAGGTTGCTTGACACAGAAATGGTGGATGAGCTAGGTTTCAGAGGTTGTGGTTGTGAATTTCCAGTTACTAGATGTATGTTTAGGTTAGCTGAGCTAATGAGCTTTATGCTGAGATTAACTGAGAAAGTGGGCAATCAGAGGTAATGTAGTTCAGTTGGATAAAATGGATGCGAAGATGGTGGTGGCTGTGACGGTGATGTGTCAAGAGAAGACGAGTTTGCGTAAATGATTTTGATGTAATGTAAATTTTAATAAAGTGAAGGGTATGCTTGTAATCTGGTTTCAAATTTTAATTTATATAAATTTATTAATAATTTATAAAAAAAAGTCAAAATTTAACCTGGTCAACGGAAGTAAACGTGAATTCCAAATACCAAATACCAAGCTGGACAAATATTAGACCAAACTAAAAAACTGGACAAAACCTAAGTACCAAAAACAAAATAACCTATTAGGTTTTTTTTAGGTTCACAGTAACTAACTCTTACTAACTGGGCTGAACACTATAAGGTCCAAACCATATGTATACACCATACAAAGAATTTTCTATTCACACGCAAATTGTCACGTCAATTACAATTTTCCAACATCATCTTCCGCTTTCAATTTCCATTCCATGGCTCTGTGCTTCACTACCCTGCCGTTTTCTCCTTCAACACTTATTTCACTCATTTCTCAACCTCATTTCTCGTCTAGAATGTCTATAAGATGTTGGCATGAGCTTATTGATATTCCTCACAAGTGGGAGGAGTACTATAATAAACGATAAAATCCACTAATCAAGAAATAGTTCACTAATTCACTTAAATATTAAATTCATGGGGTGTATCAGATTTCCAAAGTGCTTATCTATTATTGGCATTTGCAGTTCATGTCATAGATCCAAAATTAGGGGACCTGAGGCTTCTGACTAGACAGGACGCTCTAATTTCTTTCGGTTTTCTAATCATCATATATAGTGTGTTCCAGGGGCGGAGGCATGCCATTGCAAGGATTTGCAACTGCACCTCCTTAATTTCCAAAATTTAAACTTAGTCCTTCATTTTTCAAGCTAAAAAAAAAATGTATATACATTTGCACCCCATATAAATCCATTATATGCACCCCCATCCCTAGCTAAAGCCCAAATCAAACATGTTCACGAAACTCTTTTTCTCTCGTATACAACAAGAATCACATGAGACTTGAAACTAGAAAAGCAGACGAAGCAACTATGTTGATACCTGGTTTTTTCAGAAAAAAAAAATTCTTTTCTCAATTGCATCCTAAGATTTAGAACTTGGATTGTATGTTTGTTAATACGAAAAATATTATAATATTATTTTAATTTTGGACTAATAGAGAAAATCATACAAAGCTATTGGTTGGCAACCTAGCAACAAGCTGGGCACCAACCCCCTCTGGATAGCAATGCCTAATCTATGAAAAATAAAACTACCAAAACCGTTACTAGCGTCATTATTAGCAAGACAGTTCTTTAGACGCTTATAAAAACATAAAATATCTTCACCAAGCTCACCCAAAATAGAGAAAGCCAAGACCTCCAGACCGTAACCAAGTGAAGTGCACTTGTCCAAATATTTAGCACGCTTTCTTGAAACCTCCTTAGAAATGGTTTTCTGTGGGACAAAAGAACGTACACCATCACCAGTAAAGGGTGAGACACCAGTAACATCCATGCAAACATCTTGCCCGTGTTCCCAGTTGAGAACAAGAATATCGGCAGGCCTCAAGTCTTTATCCTCATCGGAAAGAATACCAAGAGAAACTTCCTTGCGGGCAGGTACACTAGCCTTGTAACAAATATCGACAACAATATCACGGACAAGATCATGTCGAAACTTACTTCCAACATCTTTAGCACAATGAAGCGCATGGTCTCCAAAGATGTCCATAGAATTGTTGCAACTAGTGCATAGGCCATTCTCAGCAAACAGAGGGATATCGAGACGATAACAAAGCACTGCTCGAAACTTTCTAGGCCCGATACACTGATTAAGCTCACTGATTGGTACAGCTAATAAGTAATCCTGAGCATGCTTGATACGGTTACACTGCCATAAAACAAAATCTCTTGTAGACATGAAAAATTGGTCTGGGATTTGCTTCTTAATTGCATCAAAATAAGTGACTGCCAAGAAATGCATGGAAGGAAAGACAGTATCATCGACATAGTAAGAAGAAGGTAATCCACATACCTAGATAATGTTCCGAAGAGCCAACTGATCGTTGGAGTCTTTTAATTCTCTTGTAGTGCTGCAGTGTTGATCGTTGGAGTCTTTTAATTACATCACCAGCCTGGGTATCTTCTTCTTTCTATCCAATTTAGAGTTTTTATCATTAGGTTCATGTTAAATTTTTGTAGGGATTTTAGTACGATTTTTCTTGTTTGAACAATTAAGAGATTGGGCATTTGTTTTTGCTTCTTAAGTTAACTAGTGTTTAATTACATCCATTCGGTTTACCCACGATGTTGGAGATAATGATCGTCAAATAACTAACATTCATAAAAAGATATACAGTCTTTAATGTGCAGTGAAAAAAATATTCTAGCCTTTTTATTTTACTGTGAATTTTTTCTCACCCCCTCTTGGAATTCTAGCTCCGCCCCTGGCGTGTTCTTGTATATGAATGAGGACTTGAACTAACAATTTGCTTAAATTAAATCACCATTTTGTGGATTCTTCTTCTTCTCCTTAGTCCCTCCTGCAAATCTGCCGTTGTTGGAAGAGTTTTAACTTCTATCAGACCAATTGTGAGCTGGTGTAATCTTTTATGTAATAGTAATAGAAAAAAAAAAACAATATCATTACAGTTCGGTGGTAAAATCATTAGATGATGATGTTAATGATCAAGAACACTAAGAGTCTAACGTATCCCATTTCAGTGCTTTTTAAAATAGTATGCAGAGAGATCTTCCAAAATTGTTGAGATTATTAGTCCCATATTGTGTGGGTTATGTAAGATGCTACCGTTTATAATCTTTAGGGTCTTTATACTATACTCGTTGCCAATTGGTTTTGAGTTGGATTCTCTTTTTCTAACATGGTATATCAGAGCATGTTATTTATGTCGAGTCATTTGACCACACCTTTACTCCACGTCACCCAATTTATTGTCCACGTCTTAAATCCAATGAGACTACAGTGAGATGGGCGTATTGAGATTATTAGTCCCACATTGTGTGGGTTATCTAAGATCCCGCTCATTGTCAATTGATTTTGAGTTGGATGCCTATATTCAAACAAAAATTATTAAGGGTTCTAATTTTCTTACACTTATTACTTACGCTTTGAAGGCATTGTTTTCCTCTTTACACTTACAGTTTGAATGCATTTTTTTCCTCTTTCAGCCTTTAAAGTTCAAACCTTAAGGTTTCTACCAGAGGTTCTAATTTTCTTACACTTATTAAGATGGTAAAATCATTGTGTGGGTACATGATATAGGGGGTAGGAAAGCAGTAAAATCACTAGATATTATTGATTCTACACATTTGGATCTGAAACTTATTTGTACCTAATTGCTAGACCAACAATTAAAAGAAACAATGAGCTCTACGAGCAACCACAGTCAAGACCAAATTTGGGGACTAAACCCAAATTTGATCTCAAAATGTGCCGCAGCGGAAGGGAGTAAACTCAAATTTGGTCGCCAAAATTAGGGTTTGAGACCAAATGTGGTCGTCAACTCAGACTAAACTTCGTTTAGTGGGACAGAAGTATTAATAGCGTATGAAAACAGGCGAGATTTTAGTGATCGTATGAAATCAGACGAGAATATAATTACCGTTTGAAGGTGGGGCGGTGATACAATTAGCGTATGAATCAGGTGCATCTATAAACTCCGCCTAATCAAACGCATGTAATACATACGCCCCAACACAGGCGTAGTTATATTGTACGCCCCAATGGGGCGTTGGTATATTTTCCGTCCCAATGGGGCGTTGTTTTAATGTCCGCCCAGTGTAATGCATGACTAACTTTAAAATAGACTTAATGCATAAGCTAGGACCAAGCATAAGACCAGTTAGCTAAGACCAGTTAAGCTAAGACCAAGCATAAGCATAAGCATAAGCTAAGACCAGTTATCTAAGACCAAGCATAAGACCAGTTATCAAAGACCAAGCATAAGCATTCAGGCGTTGATAATAAATACGTCCCAGTTCAGGCGTTGATAGTAAGTACGCCCGGGTATACGTTGGTTATATGTCCGTCCTGTATCAGACGTTAATTGTAACTATGCCTGTGTGGAACGCTGTTAATACTTACGCCTGAACTCGACGATGTTAATACTTACGCCTGAACTGGGGCGTTTGTTATACTTCCCCTACCCAGACGCACCTTCTATGTCCGTCCGAGTCATACGCACTTTCTATCTCCGTATGTATCAGACGCACATAACTTCTCCGTCCCAATAGACGCACTTCCCATCGCCGTCCCATGTTAGGCGTGAACTATACCTACGCCTCAATCAGGCGCACGTAATAACTCCGTTTCATTCAGACGCATATTTTAAAGAACGCTCGGTCAAAAAACGTGAGTATAAGTTCCGTCTGCACCAAGCGTTCGTATAAGTTACGCTTCACCAAATTTTGGTCGTCCCCCATTGCGCTTGAACACCCAGAATACCAATTCTTTTTGACTTTTAGTCTGACTTTTGGTATTTGGTCCGTCTCATGACTGTGGTTGCTCTATTGAACCCCAAATATATCATTGGACTTCATCACGAAAACCGTAGTTCTATTTTTAAAAGCTAATATAATACTCTTTCCTAGAGTAGGGTTGTGTAGCCAGAACTGATAGCCATGATAGTAACAGGGTTCAACAATGACACACTACTAACCCACCATTATTGAAAGAATAAAAAAGGAAGAGAAAATTAAGAGTGAAAATGATTTAGGAGGAATAATGGAGGAGATTAGGGGAATAAATTAGGATTAAAACCCTGAATTAGTATCATTTGCTTTTCCCAGTCACAAGAATCAATACCCATAGGAAGAAAAAATCTGGCCTCAGCTCAGGGATTGTAGTCATCAATAGATTCAGTTTAGTGGAGAATAAATTATGTATTAGTTGATGTACTATAATTTATGTATTATTAGATGAATAATGTATTTGATTAAAAAATGGTTAATGTATCTATTATTGAAGATTTCATCTAGATTTTCCCCACTTAAACAAAATTAATTAATAATACAAAAGAATCAAAGTAGTACTATTCCTGCGAAAATAAAATAAAATAAAATGGAAATAAAGTAGTGGTATTTTAGTAGAAATAACTATGATTGTATTGTATGACTCGATCAAATAAGGTCTCCCTTTAACCAACAAGAATTGGTCTAATCGGCGGTAGAGAAAAAATATACAGAAAGAGATTATGGGTTCATTGTATGAGTGTCAGGTGTTATGATTATCAGGTCACTAGAACTTGCAAATCATGTATATTTGGTGGTGCAGTTCTTTTTGCTATTTGTTAAAAGTTGTATATACATAATGAATCATGATTATCAGGCACCTAAGTAACAAAGAAATACAACGGATCATACGGGAGCTAGAAACTCTTTATCTGGCTCGCAAACCAGGCAATGGACAGAAACCAACAACAAGTATTTGAAACTACCTTCTGAAAACATGTGGTTCCTAAAAACAATTCATAACAGATGACTTTCTGGATCTCACTGTAACGTAACCTCGTGTGATGCTGGTTCTGTTTTCAAATTTATCAATCTCACTATCACGTATTCGAATCCATAATGAATATACAATTCTAAACCGTTACTCCATTAAATAGTTCATTTGGGAGTGCGTGGTAGCAACAATTAATTATCAATTAAACTCTAAACTATATACTAGTATCATTCTCTTCAATTGTCACGAAATGTTAGAAAAAGAAGATCAAACTTTGGGTTTGTGAGAAAACTTTTTTACCAGTAAAAGCGAAATCATTCTTACTAATTTCGGAAAATGGATCATCTGTCGAAATATTTTTAAAACATGGTTTAAATGGACGAGTAAAAATTAGTATGGATGAAATGGACACTAAAAAAATAGCAAGGATGAAACTGGATTCATCCTGACTTAAACTTAAAAAATAGTAAGGATGCAACTGGATGCATCCTGATGTAAATTAAAAATAAGAAAAAATATTCGAAAATTGATAGGATGAAACTGTTTACATCCTGACTATTTTTACATTTTTGTCCATTTAAAACGTATCAAAATTTAAATATCCTTTTCACCCAGAAATTGTTGATTTTGGTCTTTTTAACCAATTTTGTGTCTTTTTTAAGCATGAAGTATTGAAGTTGATAATCTGAGAAATTTATTTTGCCATTTTTATGGTATGATGTTATTGAATTTTTACGCAACTTGCGGTAATTGATACGGTGATACTTATTTCTAAATGTAGTCGCAGATACACTAAAAAAATACGGAAAATGGGCCATTTGTCCAAATATTTTTAAATCACGGTTCAAATGGACGAGTAAAAAATAGTTTGGGTGAAATGGCCAAAAAAAAATAGTAAGGATGAAACTGGATAAATCCTGTGTAAATTAAAAATAAGAAAAAATATTTGAAAATAGGCACGATGAAACTCGTTACATCTGTCTATTTTTACATTTTTGTCCATTTAAATAGTATCAAAATCTAACTGTCCATTTCACCTAGGAATTGTTGATTTTGGTCTTTTTAACCAATTTTATTAAAAATATAATTATAGACTTGGTTAACTAAGTTTATGCCATCGACTCATCGGTGTCAAACTGTTTCGCTCTATTCTTTCGTAACCCAACTAGATAACTTGCTAGCGAAACAGTTCATAATCACGCCAAAATTTATAAGTAGTGTTGTTAAAAGAAAATTATCAATAACTTGTAGCGAGACAATAATCCAACTCGACACCGATTGGATAATAAATGTGTACGTGTCAATAATATGAAATAATTTATGTCATTTTTCTTTTTTGATGTGATTTTAATTTTGTTTTCGTATTTAAATTTCTTGTGTGTCTTTTTCCTTTGATTTTATTTTGTCATTGTTCGTGTGGGTTCCTACCTTGATGGGGTTTCATTATAAATCATTCATCCAGTAGTTAATGATGGAAAAAGAATATCAATAATAGAGTTGAAGTTGGGTAATTTTTGGGTGGGTCTTACCATTAATAAGTACCATCTCCACTATAAATTTGATTCCCATTTGGTTATGATTTTTATTATCTAACTAATTTCCAAAATCACTCATAATCTTTTTTTTTTTAAGAAATTATCAATCAATTTCCTGTCTATTGCTTCATTGTTTTCTTCTTCAAAAAGGAAAAAGTTATCTTAGTATAACTACTGTAGCATCACTAGCATACTTACATAAACCCATTTTTGATTTCATTTTCTGTTACTGATATAGTAGAACTTCGATAAATTAATTTTTGACAAATTAATTACTTCTCCAAAATAATAAAAAAGTTTGGTCCTATGTGAACTTGTATAAGCTAAATTTTAACTCAACAAATTAATAAATTCACAAAAATAATAGTTTTTCTTGACCCTAAGACTATTAATTTATCAAAGTTTAGTTGTGGCTTTTCTTTTCTTTTTTCTTTTATAAATAAGATATTTTACTGTGCAAACTAAGGCTCTAACTGAATCCGGGGAACAAAAGAATTGAAGCTATCTAATATCAATCCACGGCGGATGTTTTGATATTAGACTTAAGTTATTGATAAAGATAAATTTAGAAGTTATAATCTCAGATATGAAGAAGCATTTGTTTGATTTTCTTAATACACTTGTATGGTACAATTTGCTAAAAAAATTTAGAATATATAATCATTATTTTTTATTTCTGGTAATATACCTAAATATCAAAGAAAAAAAAATCTCAAAATAGTATCAAATATTATCACTTTAGCCACAAAAAAGAAATATCTACCTAAAAGAAAAATTGCAATTTAAAAATTGCAATACAATTAAACAATTGCTCACAATTCGTTTTAGTTAGGTGTAGCCATTCCAGAGACCACAGACTCTCTTGTTCACCAGAAAAGAAACCCTAAATCTTAGGGTTGGTAGTTTGGAAGACTTCTGCACCATGATGACCACCAATGGTGAAAACCAAGACATAAAAATCCAAACAAGTTCTTCGAAAATGGAGTAAAAATAAATATTTTTTTTAACTAGTTCTTATCCATTGGCTATGTTGGATCAAGTGAACACCTAATGTTTGTTTACTCTAATTTAGATTATCATATTAATTGGGATTCCCAACTAATCCATAAAAAGAATTATCAAATCGATATACTTTTTTCTTTATTTAATTAATTATACTAATATCAAATTAATTTAAGGAAATTAAGAACATAAATTGATTAATATATTTGATGCTATTGCTTTCATCTTACAAGTGGCAGTTTGTCTATTTGTGATAATACTAATCTAATGTTTATAGACAAAGACAGCTAGTTATAAAGTTAGGGAGAATACTGTCTGAAATGCTTATCTTCTGTAATATAATGCTTAAAACACTTTAATTAGTGCATAAGCAGGCCCCAAACAGATTACGACACATCCAACCATTCTCTTTCTCTCCTGTTTTCCTTAGCAACGGTGTTAAACCCACCCGAAAATGACCATGGAACATCTCCTACTCGTCTGCTAAGTGGCATTCATCTCGTACGAAAATCATGAAATCTTAAAATTTCAGTTAAAAATTAAGGTAAAAATAGCATAAACTTCACGGGCACCTTTGGATATCCACGGACAAATGATCATTGGGTGGAAGCCATACAAATACAAGGATTAACGTTGTGGCTTTCATAAAAAGTAGTTACTCTCGAAGTTATATAAATCAGTTCTTAAAAAGAAACTTTATGTTACATCCTAAAGAAGCATTACTTTTGCACTAACCAAAAAGAAGCCATCTTTTTAATTTTTGTCCATTTAAATAATATCAAAATGTACAAGTCTTTTTCACCCAGAAATTGTTGATTTTGATCTTTTTAACCAATTTTGTGTAAATTAAACGTAATGGTCGACGATGAGTAATGACTAATGAGTATGAACAATAACGATTAAAATGTCAAAAACAACAGAGTACACACATGAATTATACATGCCTATCACGCCATCTGTAGTATTTCACGATCATATAATCTTTATCAGTTTGTCTTCTGATCAAAATTCTTTGTTTGATGGAAAATAAAAATAATACATTAATTTCGCAACAAAAATAAGGTGTCGTATATATTTTTGGCGCAACACGCAAGAACCGACATGACGTGACGCGACTAGCTTATGCATCATAGTCCCAACTGTCTGACCGCTACTTCATCAGCTTTGACAAATGCTTGTAACCAATTATAACTCGCCAAGTGTTCATCTTCACGTGAATGCAGGGGCCGAGTGTTCCTCTTTTTTAACAGTTTCTTTCCTGCGGGCTAAAACCCTAAAAAGTCAGTTGATAGAGATCATGGTTTTGTCCACTAACTCAAATTCAATCATCTTCTATTTCACTTAAAAACTGAATCCCATGGAATTGTGGAGCTTTAGATTTTAATGTGAGTTGTGCTTATCCACTGATCACAGGGGAAATATAAAAAACTGATTAAATATATAAAATCTGTGAGTGTGATAGATTGGTGCAACTCCGTAGCAAACACCAGTTGTTCCTGGGAAACTGTGGCTGAAAGATTTTCGAGCAAATGATGTAGAGAACCATGGTCTGTTAAACAGTGTCGCATCGCCTAGGACAACCTAGGTTCCACGCTTAATAAGCCTTGAACAATCCTAATCTTGCAAGCTGGTTTTCGAGGTTAGTTAGGTCTGAGGATTCTTGACATGTTATCAGAACCAGATCCCTCTCAACGTTTCCCGTGTGTCCGTAGTTTCCGTGCCACTTTGTATCCCGCCAATGTGCGTTCGTGGTTTTCGTACACTCGTCAGTCAGTGTAGTCCTGTCAGCGGCTTTAGTGTCCATCAGCTCAGTGTAGCTCTAGTCGTTGAGGGGGTGTTAAATAGTACCATATCGCCTAGAACAACCTAGATTCCATGCTTAATAAGCCTTGGACAATCCGAACCTTGCAAGCCAGTTTTCGAAGTTAGTTAAGCCCGAGCATTCTTGACAAAGTAACTTAGTAACAGTTTTTCCCTTGACAGTGGCAATTATAGGGGCTTCTGCAGTTCTGCTAGGCCGTTAAAAATATGAATTCTGACTAGTTAACCATCATATGGATCTCTTGCATGTGATGTTGTATCGATATCCATAACCTAAATTCGAAACCTATGGGTGTTGTTAAATATAGCTCGATGACAAACTGATTTTAACATTTAACAAGGAATCTCATGAAGTTATACGGCAATACTTATCTCATACTGAATGTCAAATACATACCTTTCTTTCCACACACAAAAAAGATCTACATAAATATCTCTAGCTATGTGAATTACACAACGACCTTTTAAGACACAAACAAAGGTCAATTTGGATACTTATCTTCATATATATGTCAAACACATTTGTAGCATCAGAATGAAAAATCAGATCACAAATATGTAAACGACACAAATAAATCATCGTTCCAAGAACTAGATTCTTGCTTCTTTTTTCTTCTTTTTCTTTAAATCCATTAATTTCGAAACCAAGGACTTTATCACTGCGTTATATTACAGAAAAGTCGTCATTATATTATTCTTGTTATCACGCATTCAACTGCATGTGACGCACGGTGTAACCTATATAGAAAAATAAATAAAATAAAATAGGTAAACCCATCAAAAAAATAAAAATAAGAAAACATACATAGTAATGAAGTGTGAGTCTGAGACTGATGCCATGATCCACTGCATTTTTTCTTTTACTACTGTGCAGTACAGAATCTCCAGACTTTACTGACGTACAGTTAACTGTCTGTACAGTGATCGTTTATCCGTAGAGTATATGCCGATCTCAGATTTTTTTTACACATAACCCATCCATGATTATTGACACGTACCAAACTCTCATCTGTCAGAACTCTTTCTTCTATAAAATTTAATGTATCAACAGTGAATGAATATGAATGTGGTCTTGATCAATGGTGATGGAACTTGTTAGAGGACCACGCATTTCATTGATAGGTGACACTTTTCTTTTTCCTTTCTTTAAAAAAATAAATAAATCAGAGATTGAATTATTTCCATTCATTCATAAACAATTAAATTTAATTAATTATTGTTTATGATTTATTTTATTTAATGTATTAAAAATTATTTTCTTGTTTTTGTTTTTATATTCCAATCATCAACCATATAATCCAAACTCGAAACCTGTGGGCTAAACTCACTCCTCCTACTTCATAAATTCCAGAGAAGGAGAAGAGAAGTGAGAAGGAGAGAGAACAAAAAAAATTTCATTGAATTGAGAGCTGAATTTCTCAATTTAATCGAGCCCCAAGATTTGTATTTGATCAAGAAACATAACTCAAGTTTTGAGCTTGATCTGAAAATCTTTCATTTCTCTTGTAATTTTTGATTAGAATTCATTTATATTTAGATATGTTGGGTAAAACTACAAGACCAATTGTGATAGGGAAGTTGCTAAAGCCGGAATTCTCCGGTTACCGGGCGATGTTTTCCGAGGAAATTACCAGTCCGAAGAGCCCTTTGGATTTCAAGATTCGATCACCAAGAGTGCCGGCAATCGGCGGAGTCGGATTGGGTATACTGGCAGCGTTGGAGAAGTCCGGCGGTGGTCGGAGTGAAATTCAGATGAGATTCATTGCTGGTAATTTGAATAGAGGATCAACAGCAACAACTACTGCTGCTACTACTACAACAGCAACAGCTAAAGGTGCATCTATATCTGTTCCAATTCCAATTGGTAACACTAACGGTACAAGAAATTGTAGAGAAGTGTTAATGGAGGAACAAGATTCAGAAAGTTACACTTATGTAACACTTCATAAGCCGAATAATCAGTCTTACACAAGGGTTTATTGTGATCATGGTGGTGATCAGGAATTGGTATCTAAAGTTGTTGTTCATAATGATAATGATAATGAAATGAGGAGGATCAATATGGGTGTATTTTCCGAGTCACCGCCACGGCGTAAGGAATCGGAATTCGAGTTTCCGACATCGGATTTTCTTAGTTCTTGCTTCTTGTGCAGGAAAAAGCTTCATGGAAAAGATATATTCATGTACAGGTAAATTTCTTTCTATCTAAGCTCTCTCTAATTGTCGAATGGTATACATTTAGACAACAGTTTTTTTTAAGTGTTGCTAAAACGTTCAATACTGTGGTTATTGTGGATCATAGACTGATGATAATTTTGTTATGTTCCTGTATAGGGGTGAGAAAGCATTTTGTAGCAACGAATGTCGACACAGACAAATAGTAAGCGACGAGCGACAAGAGAAATGTCGATCAGAGGCATCGAGATATAGAGATATATCGATTTCGCCGTACTCAGGTGGTGGCCAACTCTTCTCTGCCGGAATTACTGCATCTTGATTATGTCAAAAACTAAAGGTTCGTAACTAAATAACCCGGCACCACCGCTACCACTAGTAATTACCAGGATGACGCCTAAGGTACATTATTGGACCTACTACTACAAAGACTGCATGAGCGACGAAATTCAGTACACTTTTGGACCTGTGAAGACGTGTTTGATTCAGTACAGTTTTGGCCGTGTAGCAAGAATCAACCGGTTCGAAGGAAGGCAAATTTTTGAATGTATGTGCAAGCTTAAAAGCTTATGCTTGTATTGTATAAATTTTTGAAAGAATTTAGTGACATAATGAAAATTTATCACTCTTTTCTTGTTTATATTGAATTCACTATTTTTGACTAGTCCGTAACACTTGATTGCAACAAACAATAGAGATCATATTCTTGTGAGATGAACAGGCCAGAGAGATCGAGATTACGAAAATGAAGAACTTCGCTTTCGATTCATCAACAGAGAAATATATAATACAGTCAGAATGAAACAGAAAACTAGAGAAATTGTAAAGAAACAAGAACACCACTAGGTACAGGAATCATTTCCATCGGGTAATCACTCCCAACAGTAGAAAAGAAAAAACTCGCTCAAACCCTACATAAAACATAAAACTTCACACGCTATGATATATATCCATACAAATTCCAAGTAGTACACTCAAACAAGCTTACAGTGGAAGGAGAAACTTAAAAAGAAAATGGGTCTAGTTTTAAGGTTTAGTACAAACTCAAGCAGTCTCGTCTCTGTCCAGCAGGCGAGGCAACTATAAGTATAGAGAGAAAGAAAGTGGTCGAGGAAGATGATTTACTGGTGGTAGTACATGAGTTGTTGGGCGTTCGGGTAACCACCGTCATAAATTGCTTGACTGGCTGCTCCGGCAGCACCCATTCCCATGGCTTGCTTTAGAGCAAGCTGAGCATGAGGGTGGTGATGCATCATCGCTGCCGCCTGAGGACCTCCCATTTTGCTCATTTGCATCTGTCGCTCATAGGCTAACAAGTCGGTGGTGGTAATACCAGGGAAAGGCCCAGCTGCGGCGGGTGGGGGGAGTGGGGTTGAACTTGTCGCTGGTGGGGTTGGTTTGCTACCCCACGAACACTGCAAATACATAGGAAACATTAGAAAAGAACAGAGAGAGAGATGATGAGATTGGTCAAAGGAAGACACGCTTTTTACCTTTAATGCCTTTCCAAAGAACATGCGAGTATTGGCCATCTGAATAGCAAGAGCTGCTTCTGAATGGTTACTGTATCTCACAAAACCAAAGCCTTTGTCTCGTTGTACTCTGACTTCTTCAATTGCTCCGGCACCAAGGGAATGGAAATGTCGGTGGAGATCAAGCTGGGTAATCTGTAAAATTACGTATCCATGAGTAATCTCGAAACATAATCAAAGAGAGCTTTTATAAATCACTTGGGTATTTCAAAAAACTAGCAGTATAAAAAGCTTACAAAATGTCTACAAATAGGAATACGAAACAGCCAAGTATTAAAAAAGAGATGACTTTCTTGCCTCTGGCGCAAGGTTGCCAACATAAACTGTAGTATACTGAGGATTATTCTCGGGAGCATCTTCATTTATGGTCTCTTGACCGTCTTCTGCAAAAAGAGAGAAAATGTTAAGAATCTCCACAAAAATTTGTCAAAGTCAAGACATTGTAATCGAGACAATGGATAAAGCTTCAAGTATTTCCATTATTATAGAGGAACCATCTCCCATTTACAAAAGAATTACATCAGAACTTTGGTTTTCAAGCTTCCAACAATGATTTGTTTGCAAGAAACTTAGTGAATCAAAGAAGAGTCTAAGCTGAAAATGTATTAAGCTCGCCACACTAACCACTTGCATAAAAATCCAATTTAGATATTTGGACGTTTGAGTCCCACAAGCCACAACTAACAAGTGCTCACACTTTAAACACAACTCACCTGATGTTCCTCCATTTGTCAATTCAACCACACTTTTGACATCTGAGTGTTGCTTCTCATCGTTTGAAGTAGCACCTTTCGCCGCCCAGTTACACCGTATCTGTCTACTGCCTAGCCACTTTCCTATAGGATCAAAGTAAAAGCAGAAGAATGAATAGATTATTAGATAAAATTGTATCTAGAAGGTAAACGGTGTACTATGACAATTGAATTTTGTACTGGAGTCCCGAAACAACTAGCAGACAAAGATAGATATTAGTCCTGTTGAGCTCCAGTATCGATCGAGTGATTAAAATACAAAAGAAGTATGTCCTAAGATAAAACTTCAGAAAAAAAAATTGAATAAAAGAAATATAACGTGCAATCTCCCAGTAAAATACGTGAAAGTGATATAGTTTTCCTTACCAGTTAAATCATTTATTGCACCTTGAGCTTCCTGAAATAGAGAACAAGATTGAATGGTAATGATGGAACATGAAACTAGAGAAGATAACTAGTGCAACAACTAGATAACAATGACAAAGAAAGACAAGACAGAAAAAGAAGAAAAAAAAACCCATGGAGGCACTTCTGTGTCTGGAGACAACAAGAGTATTTTACTGACCTGCTGATTCCTGAAGGAAACAAACCCAAAACCTCTTGAACGTCCAGTCTTTTGATCCCACATAACCCTAGCATCTCTGCAACCATGACAAATTCCAACAAATGTTATCCTACAACTTCAACTTCAAACAGAAGTTTATCGACTTATTTTACTTTGACTCCTGAGCCCTATATGAGAAATCGAGAAAAAACAAAGTAACAAAAAATGGAAACCAAAAGAATAGACTGAATCAAGAGGAACTTACGAGCAACTTGGATAAACAGAAAAACAAGCATATAAAGTAGCATCAGTAACCTCAGGGCTAAGATCACCAACAAATATGTTGAAATGACCTGCACAACATTAAGAAGCAAACAGTGTCCAATGAGATCTGTGTCGGGGGAAAACTTACAAACCTAGGGTAAACAATTAAAAAAGCGTATAACCTGAGGTGTCCTCCCTCTGACCACTAGCATATGCCCAATTAACTTTGATAGGCTGCCCAAACCTGCATATGAACAGAGTTAGATGCAGGACAGAAGAACGAGACAAGCAATCAAAAGCAGAAGGATTCTACTCACAAATGTCTCCCGTTGAGAGTCATAATAGCAAGAGCAGCACATCTACGATCAAAGTAGTCAATAAAACCATAGGATGACTGCAAACAAGAAAGATAACGCAAATGGTAAGCAAACACCAATATAAACAACCAAAAACATAGCAAACCCTTCAAGAAAATAACCCCCGCTAGAACATACAACTGCCCAGCCCTACAAGGCTGATCAAGAATCATCCATTTATAGGCAATCCATACACTATACCTTCTCTTTTCGAATTAACTTGCAACCTTCAAGTGGACCAGTACTTGCAAAAACCTCCTGAAGAAGTGGTTCGGTCACCTGAGTATGAATGTTTCCAACATACCTGCAATCACATACATGTAACCGATAAGATGCTTAGACTGATGAATCAAATATGCAACATTCAGATAATGAATTGCTGGAGATCTGCCCATAAGCCCCAAGTAAGAAAAAAAGTAGAGATGTAAAGAAACACGAAAGACCTCACATAATGTGCAGAACCGTTAGGGGCTTATGAATCCAGAGGGTCACAAACACTTTTCTCGTCAGATGTCACATAGACATATTTTTTAGATAGATACAGTGCTTCGGCATCCTAAAGATCTATCCGCGAGTAAACATAAAAAGAAGAAATAAAATAATGAAAAAGACCCTAGGACACTCACACACTGCGGCATGTACTCGAATCAAAACCAGGAGGTAGATTTCCACTTGGGATCGGCTCTATCTGCAAAATCAAAAAGTAAAAACCAAAAAAGATCCTATAAAAATGCAATAGAAGAAATCTAACATTCTAATTAACTAGTACAGATATGTGATGCTAAATTCACATTTCTACATAACAATTACTCAGTAATCCTTTCCTCTGAGCAAATCACTGAGAGTGCCAATGTCCGTTAAATTTCGCACACAACTAGATAAACCCCTCAAAGTATACACATACGACGGATTTTACCAAATAGAACAGTATTGAGAAGAAATTGTGTGTCAATTAAGTGACCTAACATAACAAAAACTCCAAATTTCTATCAATTGTATTTCTAATCCAAATGAAGACACCATAAAAACCCTAAATTTGTATATTAACCTGTTTTCTACTACTTTCCCCAAATTAAAAGAAAAACCCTAAATGTCTTATCCACCTGCTCTCAACCCCAAAAGTAAACCCTTATATCTCTTTGTAGCAGAAAATCAACACACCCCCAGAACGGCAACCACAAAAATGACTAACCTAACAACAATAAAAACCCTAACTTTAAGTCAAAAACCCTAAATAGCATACAAAGAACCAAACCCAGAACAGCAAAGTTAACAAAATGAAAAACCCATACTTTTTTTTTTCAATAGAGTGATTGAGGAAGACATGTATACCTGTGGAGGAGCTAATAAACCAGGATGATACATAGATTGTTGATGTTGTTGTTGCATTAAAGCTGCTTGTTGCATCAAAGCTACTTGTTGTTGTTGTTTAAATCTCTGCTGTTGCTGCTGCTGTTGCATTTTTCTGTATAAATCCTCTTGATTTGATGAAAAAAAGGTGTGATTTTTAGGGTTTTTCGAGGAGTAACAAAAATGAAAAACAAAAAAGAAAAAAAAGAAAGAAAAATAAAAGTGAAAACTAAAAAACCCACAAAGAAAATCGAGACTGAGAAGATGAAAAAAAAAGAAAGAAGGAAAAAAACCGACAAACAAAAAGAAGAAAACAGAGAGAGAAAGAGAGAGAAACTCTGTTTTTCTTGTAAGTGTTTATAACCGTTAGATGGGTAATCTTTTGTCCTGTCAAGTATCTCGAGGAGGATGATTGTGCTTTTGTCAGGCCATTATTGTACTCAGCCTTCACCCCTTCACAAGATTATATCACCATGCCCGATCTGCCTTCACAATATCGGATATGATCCAACGGGTTACCTGTTGTCTTCAAACAAGTTACAACTCAAAGTATTATCGTTGAAGTTTCTATCTTTATTCCTGAGTTTATAAATCGTGGTCTCATCTGAACATGTAACTCTTCGAGAAGATTTAAAACAATTGTTGTTCCGACTCAGACTCCTGCTATTACTAGAGGAGAAGTCATTTCTTCAGTTGTTGAACATGATCCCCTATCAAACCTCAAACCTAAAATTAATCCTAGAGTTGATCTGAGGAAACACACATGAGCCAGTTCTTCTACTTTAGCTAGCATAGTGGTAATTCCTGAACAACATGATGCTTCTGAACCCGATTGTGTTCAACTTTTCCCTCCAATCACTAAATTGGGAGATCTACCTACTACCAACTTATTAAATTGTACCTTCAACACCCATTCCCTGGTTGATCCTTGTGGAAGTTATAATGTACTTGTTGACGATTTCCCAAGCAACAATGGTGTACGTAATAATTCTCTTCACAATGTTGCTACTCTGAGTCTAAGTTCTACCCAAGATGCTTCTCAAATTGGTGGTTCTAGTGATTCTCATATTGGTGATGGTTCTGCTTCTACCACTCAGGTAAATTCAAATCCTTCCCCTCCTTTAATTGACCCTCTTAATGCTGATATTCCTGTCAATCATTTTCCTGTTAATAATGTCAACATGCTTTGCTGGAATGTTAGAGGATTGGGTAAAAAAATTGCTAATAAGGAACTCAGCCTGTTATGTAGAAACATTAACCCTGAAATCCTCTTCATGTCGGAAACTAAAATGAACAAAGATTTGGCTGCTAAAAGACTAAAAAATATGGGTTTTCCGTGCACTTTAAATGTCCCAAGTATTGGAAGAAGTGGTGGTCTTGTTCTGGCCTGGAAAAGGGAAATTCAACTCAACATTTCAGGGAAAATCAATGCCAGTTACCTCAAACACCTCTAGATGAACTAGTTTTCTTTTGTAGGTGACTTTTATGCCACTTTAGGTACTGAGGATAAGAATGGTGGGCTAGAAGTTGATGACTCTGATTTTTCAAACCTTAGGAGTTTTTGTTCTGTGTTTAACTTGCATTATCCTAGTTTTTCTGGCACTCGATTTACTTGGTCTAATATGCAACAAGGTCCAGATCATCTTATCCTTGAAAGATTATATAGATGTCTCATTAATCAATTTGTTTAAATTCTATTTCCTAAACTTTGTGTCAATAATCTGCATAGAGACTCTTCAAATCACTGCCCTATGTATATAGGCTTCAACTTTGAGGACATTTGTATGCCTAGACCTTTTCATTTTATGGATATGTGGACTGAAGATCCTACTTGTATAGATATTATAGCTAACTCTTGGTATGTTAATGTTGTGGGTTCCCCTGCTTATAAACTCAAAGTTAAACTTCTAAATACTAAGAAAAACCTTTGTGATTGGAATAAATCTTCATTTGGTAATATTCGAACAATATATCTACCACTAGGGAGGAATTGTTCAGACATCTAATCCAAACGACTCTAGATCTATTGCTAGACTTAGAGCCAGATTGGAATACCTTTATAATATATAGGAACTATATTGGAAGGACAAATCTATAGAGGTCTGGCTTATGGAAGGTGACAAAAATTCACCATATTTTCATAGAGTCACTTTGTTTAGAAAAAAAGAAATGCCATTAGTTGGATTAAGGAACCCTCAGATACTATTCTAACTGATAGAAATAGTATTTGAACCTCATTTATAAATTACTTCAAAAATATTTACTCCTCCCATCCACAACAATTTTAAGATGAAATCCTTCAAGACCTGCCTGTAAAATTTACAGATGTTGATAATTCTCATCTGAATTCTCCTCTCTCTCCAGAGGAGATCAAGAATGTTGTATTTCAAATGGGGAAAAAAAGGCTCCCGGACCTGATGGTTTCACTGGTCTGTTTTATCAGAAATATTGGGACATTATAGGAGAGGTTTTCATTGATATGACCCAGACTTGCTTTAGAACTGGGCATATAGCAAAAGTTTTTAATTATACTAATATTACTCTCATCCCTGAGGTTCCTCTTGCTGAGCTGGTATCTCAGTATAGACCGATAGGGCTCTGTAATTTTATTTATAAAATTCTTTCCAAAACTCTAGCTAATAGATTGAAGACTTTCATGAATAATATAATTTCCCAAAATCAAAGTGCCTTTGTTCCTAAGAGGAGTATTTCTCATAATATTCGTCTAGCTAATGAGGCTATATTTGCTGTCAATCACAATGATAAAACAGAAGGCATTGTTGCCATTAAACTTGATATGTCTAAAGCTTATGACAAGATGAAATTGTCTTTTCTTGAAAATGTCTTAACCAAAATGGGCCTCTCTGACCACTGGATTAAACAAATAAATCAGTGTGTCTCTTCCGTGTCTTACTCTGTCCTCCTCAGTGGTAACCCTACTGGCATTTCAAACCATAGCTAGAGAGGATTGAGACAGGGATATCTTCTATCTCCATATCTTTATATTATTTGTTCTGAGGATCATTCTTCCTATATAGACACTCTTTCTAAGAAAGGTCTGGTTGAAGGTATAAAAGTGTGTAAAGATCCTCTACCTCCACTTCTTAGCTTTCTAGTCCTTATTCTTTATGTGATTAACACCACCAGGTGAGTGATGTTGAGAGTCCTTTGATTTAGAAAGATCAGATCTACGTATGCTTTCTTCAGAAGATGATCTCATGACAAACTTTAGTCCTTGGAGGATTTTATCAGAGTTCAAATGAGAAAGCCGTTCACAATTCTTAACAACATGACCTTTGTTTCCGCAATGAAAGCATCGATTTTGACGACCCTGATGATATGTAGACCTCTGATGTGAGTGGTTTATCTTGTGATCCCCTCCAAATCCCTTTTTGCAAGAGAAAGACTCCTTTTAGTGTCCTTATTGTCCACACTCCTTTTTTCTTTTAAGGAACAGGTTTAACCAGATTTTTTGTACCTTAATGAAAGGGTTGTGTCCAACTGGTGTTCAGACATTAAAGAACACATATAATTCTTTAGCCTTTTGACATGTTCGCAAACTGTCTTTATCTCAAAAACATATGAGACTTTTAAGGCGTTGTAATCATCAGTTGCAGTTTTTCTTAACCGCTCAGTGTTCCTTTCTTGATCAATACTTTTCCTTAGTTTTTCTTCTAAGGATTGAATCTTCGAGGAAGAGATGATCTTGAAGGAGTATAGATCAGTTTTACATAAAGAAAGATCACGTTTGAGTTGATCATTTTCAGCTTTCATATGACATAAGTCTTCAAGGAGCTTTCCTTCTCTTTTTAGTGCAAGTGTAAGCTCAGGTGAAAGCAGTACAACATATTCGAGATCGATATGTCTTCACTTTCATATTTGAAAACACCATTTGCATATTTGGGATCCCCGTACAATTAGTCTCTGATAATGGAAAGAAATTTGAGGGCGAAAACATAGAAATGTTGCTTAACGCGTTCAAGATACAAAGCGGAAAATCAACTCCTTTATATTTGCAAAGTAATGGGAAGACTGAGGCAACTAACACAACAATGATATTATGAAGAAAAATCTTGATGGGAAAAATAAAGGTCGGTGCGAACAGGTTCAAAATGCAGTATGGGAATATAGAACAACACGGAGAGAAGCGACAGGAATGTCTCCCTTCTGTTTAACATATGGAGTAGAAGCGGTGCTACCAACTGAAGTCATCATACCTATAACAAAAAAGAAGCATGGGAAAAGAATTTAAACACAGATCGGATCTTAACAAAGCTTGATGATTTAGAAGAAAGTAGAGAAATTTCTCTGCAACATATGGAGAATTACCACAAGAGACTAGCTAGAGAATATAACAAGCGCGTCAAAGAAAGAGAATTCCAACCAGGAGAACTAGTTTTAAGAGAAATACCGCCTAATCAGAGAGGTGGAGATGGAAAATTAGAGAAGACATGGGATGTACCTTATATAATCAATAGAGTTGTTGGATAGGGAGCATATGAACTAATGGATCCTGAAGGGAGTAACATGGGGCAAAGACTTGAACACTCGTGGAATAGTATTTATTTAAAGAAGTATTATCCATAAGTCATACACAAAAAGACGAAAATATATAGGGAGCGAAATTAATGATGTATAAAGACGCACAGGGTCATGTGGTCGTTGACTCTAATTAGTACTTATATCAGTGAAGAATGAAGATCCCAGAATTGTACCATTCAAGCACATAAATAAAAATGAAAAATTCTTCTTCGTTACATATATTGCAGATGAGAAAAAGGAAAAAATTAGACCTTAATATAAGGCATCAGAAGTAAAACCTCTAACAATGGAGGAAAGACATCCAATTGTGGCGTGCACCCTAGTTCGCATAATAGCAAGAGGCAAAAATAAGACCTAACGCGCGTCACAATTTGAGAAAACCCTGAGAATTTTGCATGACTCAGGAGAAAGCTACACCGACCCTGGAGCCTGAGTCATGAAGATTTGGGGTGAAATAAAAGCCCATCCAGTAGAGCGCCTTAGTTGAAAGACTAAGGTAAGAATCTCTCTACTAAGGAATGAAGAAACTCGATCAGGGTGCCTAGGTACACGGTTGAGTCAAGAGTGCCTGGGGCATCTGGAGCATAGCTGGATGCTCTTGACAAGTCCTAACTATGATGCATTCGGTCCTCAAGAAACCCCACTTAGGGTGCGGTCTCGTAACCATAAGCCATATCGGCAGAGGGATAAGAGGCCGCGAAAACAACTAATTGTTGCATCACTGGATGGGAAGAACCCACCCTAACCCGATAGGGGTAGGCTTCCTTGAAGGGGAAATCAGGGGGAATATAAGGAAGGCACCCTCCATTAAGGAGCTGAATTGTGTCAAAGACGTTAATATCATGAGACTTTTACTCATGGGAGTAATAAGGCTCGTCGTATTAACGCATAAATGCATCCTACAGAGGCAATGATAAAGAGATGATAAGGCAAGATAATTGGGTAGTTACTTGAAAGAGTAATGACGGCCTACGATTTTGCCGCACAATAATAATTTCAGACAAAAATAAGGGTAAGGATGATAAGACCACTAACTAGGGAGGCTCAGTAAAACCTCAATACAAAACCCTAAGATTATTTCAAAATATAACAACTTTTATTTTGCAGGACAAATACTTAAAGGACCAATAACATACGGATATAACCGCATAAAGAGGAAATAAGTATTATCTCTAACAAACAGAATAATAAAGGAAAGTATGGGAATCAACATGAGAAGAGTATTATCCTCCTTGTTAGAGACAATCTTACATAAAGATAGCAGAAATAGAAGTGTATTTCAAAAATATCCAAAGATACATAATCAGATACACAGAAGACTAGAAGAAAGGAAAAATCTAAGCATCATTAGAAGGAGCGTCTTGGTTTGGTGTAGATACTTCAACATCAACCTCGCTGTTGGGATTAACATCAGAACTTGGATCTTTGGAAGGACCACTACCAGATCTATCCTTTCCAGGATGATCCTTTGGAAGGAGAACTTATTCGTCTTCATCACCATCGCTCACATAATCATAGTCACTATCGGGCTCAGGAATCTCTTCATCTGCATCCACATCAAGGGGTTTTACATTCACTAGAGGAAGTGATTTGTCAATGAAAACTTGATTTGCGATAATCTGAGCCTTAACATGAGCTTCTTGGGCGGAACTCTTCTTAGTGTTCTCAATGGAAACCTCCATTAAGTTTCCAAGGTATAAACACCTTCTATTCGCTCTGTCGCGAGAAGAAGTAAGCGCTAATGAGAGTCTCGTGCGTTCTCTATGAGCCTTGGCCATATCAGATCTCAACTTGGAGATGGTAGACTGATGCGACTTCTCAGACTCTGCAAAAAAAAATTTAATTATTATCAAAGTGACAATTTCCCAGCTACAAGACAAGAACCATAAAAAGAAGGGGTAAACTGAGGCAGCCAGGTCGACGTGACTACCTTCCCTCTAAGAAATGAGGTATTGAGATAAAGTGATACCACTACTTTTCCAACTTTCCATAACATTATCAAAATCATCACCAACTAAATCATGAGATCCCTTTAGTTGTGTATGCTCTTCTTGAAGTTTATTCATCTTCATGGTCAAATTTATCTTGCTTTGGATGACTTTCTCATTCTCCAAAGTTACTTTCTTCATAGACTCATCATTTTGATTTTTTAGCGTGCGAAGGGATTCCTCTTGGTTATCACAAATCTTCTGGAGAATAAGATATTGACATACAAATATCGCCTCTTTCTTTAAGAAATACCGCTTCTCGGCGGCCAAGACTTGATTCTCATCTGATAGAGTTTGGTACCTTAAATCAGCACTAAGCAACATTCCAGAAAAATGGTATACTTGGGAGTATAGAAATTTATTCTGATTAACTAAACAAAGATTCCCATTCTTTAGGTTCTCTATCTAATCAAGCGAATATGAATGATTATTAATTAGTTGATCTATTTGATTATGCAATTTTTCATTGTCCGCACGAGCAACTTCAACAGAATATTGATAGCTAAATCTCTCCATAACACGCTTCTGATTTAATCCTTAACATACGCATGAAGAAATTCAAGACATGAATACAAGTACAAGTTTCGTTTAGATAATTGACAAAATAAAGATACACATACATTTAAGAACTTGATTCTTAGAGCGAAGATTTTCATACGCAAGAGATTCATCTTGAAGAGCAGTCTTCAACTTAGCAACTTGACGGTGAAGCTCTTGGATAATGTTGCTAGACTCAGAAAACCCCTCAGCCTGGACTAAGCGGCGACGAGAATCCTAAAAGAAGAAATAATTCAGATAAGAATATGAAAACACCATCAATTAAAATGGAAAGAAAGTTACAAGCAAAAGAATAGCTACCAGAAGATCAAAATCAAGATTAAAACTAGAATCCAGTTGTGAGAATATTTCTCTTCTAGCAGACTTGTCTGGAGCAGAGTACCCTAATATCATGACAAGAGCATCACAGATGCAAACTTGGGAAGGATCCTTAACAGATGAGCGTGCAACATTAATGATTTAGAAGAGGCTTTGCATCGGAAGGAGAAGAAGAGACTGCAGAATGAGAAGGAGCGGTCATTATAGCATCCGCAGAGGAATTAGTAGTAGTACCCTGCGAAATAGGTGTGGTTATATCTTCCACTGATGCGGTAAGATACGCTGAGGCAACAAGGTTTACAAAATTGGAAACAGTGGAATCCACTACTGGTGCGGCCAAATTTTCAGAAGGAAAAATAACTGCATGATCAGTCAAATTCATTTCCTTAGTAGTAGAAATTTCCTTTGAAGGAACAAAAGCATCCAAAGAAGCCGAGGAAATAAAGTATTGAGAGGGTGCGTCAGTAGAGATCTCAGAACCCTTCTTCGTATAGCTGAATTTCGGCATGACAATAGAAGTGTTAATCGTGGGGGCTTTACGAACTATCTTAATCCTTTTCTTCTTATCACCACCAATCTCGCTCTCAACATCCTGCGAAAAACAATGCAGATAAGAAACAAAGGCAACAATATTGTTTTATAGGAAAAAGAGTATTTCTTATTGCTTTGTTATGCGAAGGCTTTCTCTTGCGAGACTCGTTATCTTTGGAGCTCGAAGAATATTTAGGGTTTTGAACTGAAGAACGAACATTACCAGAAGAAGAATTCTTGCTGTAACAAAACCAGTATGGGAATATGAAGAACAATAAAAACACAGTTACAAATAAACAATAACAAATTGAAATTTCAAGGGAGAAAATTAATAAAGATTTTAACCTCGAATGAGAATCCATCAAGTTCAGAGAAGAACAACACTGGGTAAATCTTCATGAAGAAAAAACGAAGAATTCAAGAAGATGAAGATGAAGATTTGCAGAGAAGATGAAGATTTACAGAGAATATGAAGATCGAATAAAGAAATGAAAAGATTATCTCTCCTCACCCCAGTCATTAAATAGAGAAAGGAAACAACCGGTTAATTCAATATGTGTCGACTGAAAGGGGAAGAAGTCAATAGGTGTAGACGGTTAATCCCAATTTGCGGAAACATGTCAGTTGAGAAGAATATGAAAAGGTGAACGGGTGCGGCGAAAAGAAAGCTAGAGATTCTCTCATCGCTCCTTCTTCAAAAGAACGATAAGAGAAGAGGCAGAATGTGGGTACAAAATATTGCACACCCATTTAGTATGCGAAGTAACCCCTTAAGTGATATGCGAATACTATCGTATAGAACATATTCAAGATGAAGAACTAGATGATGTCATATTATCACGAGTAAAGTGTGAAGATCTATGCGGCAATATAGAAACCGTGCGGAAATGGTGATTCCCTATGCGACAATTGTGACGGGCCAGAAAATTACGCATTTGGCGCGTTTCCCCGCAGGCCGTAATCTCCCCGATGCGCCATGATGATGCTACGATCTGGGCCTTATGGATAGGCAAATGAAAGTCCATTTGCCCTTGCAAGCATAATCGTGGAGCATGATTCAGCTAACTTAGCTTCCACACCGTTACAAACTTACCCTTGTCCGTAAAAGGGTGTAAGCCCATAAGGCCAACACCAATGCATTTAGCATGCATCACTGGCTTTGCCTCACCGTAGGAATTTCACCACTGAATTTCCTATCTAGCTGAGTAACCGTCATACTGCCGAGTCTTTTCCAGGCATAAATCATTCCTTGGACTTACGCATAGGCCATTGAAGGCCTCATGTCGTACTTTCCTTAGTCTTATGCAAGCTCCGCTAACTTGCATATCGATGTAACTTACCTCCGAGGTCATTCCCAATAAGTCATTGGTACATGCCTAAGTCGAATGGCTTGATAGGAAGTATGAGCATCCAGTGAATGGAATGCAACTTGCATCATCAAGTTTGGCCACAATCATCTCTTGCGTCGAGCTACCGAGCCAGATGACATGAGAGGCCAGATTGTCGCAATCATCTCACAATTAGATGATATGAGAGACAAAGTGCTGGACCGGCAATACTGCACCTCATTGCGGATGCCTACGTACCCTTCTCTACTCTAAAGGGATCAAGCACAGAACGTATTTAATCCACGAAGGTACGGAAGCTTTACTAACTCGTTTTCAAGGCCGTAGCCTAGCAAAAATGGTAATGTCCTGGTCCGTAGGCCATTCTGTCAAGATGCACAATGATTATGCATCATCGGGTCCGTGACATGGCATAGTGATGCCTAAGCATCAAATGCCCTCTTCGCAAGGCAACACAACTATAAATGAGCCTGAGGCATCATTTATACTATTCCGGCTAAGCTATGAAGCTTACTTGATACATAGTCCGCATATGCACCTTAAACCAAGTACCCCTCCATATATATGTCTTAATGGAATTTCTACAAGTACAGAAATGGGACCAAATTGACATGCCTGCTTCATTGTTCATCGCAATGATTGCGTTTGAGCGTAATGATTACGCTTCATCGTAATGATTGCGCGACACTCGTTTGGCCAACCCTCTCTGGCCTGATGCACAATGATTGTGCGATATTGGCCCAAGGCCAATAGCCTTCATAATGTGCAATGATTACACTGCAAGCTCAAGGACATCTACCGAACTGGCCTAATGCATCATGATGATGCGAGATTTGGTTCTTGGCCAAATGCCAAGCATAGTGCGCCATTTTGACGTGAAATTGGCCTTAAGCCAATCTACCTCTTACCGAGCATCGGAAGCTTTGAATAAAGCATCATATCAGTCCATGGCGCATCATTTAGCACGCGCCATGCTAAAAACACTAGGTGTTACATTATTCACCTATTTTAAATAATTTCTTCCCCGAAATTCTAAACCAAAACTTTTGTGGACAATCTCTTTGGTTTGGATTTCCTGAGCAAAAGTCCCATACCAGATGCTCAAATATCACGGGTTTCTTCAAGTTGTCATGAACAACAATTTAGACCTTATGAGAAACCATCCCATACTGCCTACTCAGGAATCCAAAAAGAGTCCACAACATTACCAAGATTCTCAATTGTCCAGTGACAAAAGGATATCTCAACAAGGTATCCTAAATGTGCATCCCATACTACACACTCAAGAGTTCCTAAAGTTCACCAGGTTGAAACATGTGATCGAAATGACATGGTTTTTGCGGACTACTGTGTGAAACAGCTTCCAGTTTCCCACCGTCCCTGACGGTCATCCAGGTTGCCACTCGTAAGTGGGATGCTAGCCCGGCCTGACAATGCACACTCTTGGCCAGTTGCCAACGTGTGGGGATGATCAGTCCCATTGTCTACCCACCATCCCAGACGGTCTTCCGGATATCCACTCGTAAGTGGGGTGCCACTTAGGCCAGGAAAACTCACAACACTCAAACAAACTTAAATAGATTCGCATACTAACTGGCATAGCAGTTACAAACTCATTTTCGTGTAAAAGTTGGCCAACTCTCCAACTTAAAGTTTCCATTAAGGAAAATACTCGCCAATGAGTCCACTACGCACAAGTACCTAGAGTTTTCTCGGAACTTGCTCTGATACCAACTGTGACGGACCGGAAAATTACGCCTTTCGCGTGTTGCCTTGCAGGCCGTAATCTCCCCGATGCGCCATGATGATGCTACGATCCGGGCGCTATGGCTAGGCAAATGCACGTCCATTTTCCCTTGCAAGTATCCTCGTGGATCATGATTTAGCTAACTTAGCTTCCACACAGTTCCAAACTTACCCTTGTCCGCAAAAGGGTGTAAGGTCATAAGGACAACACCAATGCATTTAGCATGCATCACTTGATTTGCCTCACCGTAGGAATTTCACCACTGAATTTCCTATCTAGCTGAGCAACCGTCATACCGCCGAATCTTGTCCAGGAATAAAGCATGCCTTGGACTTAGGCATAGGCTATTGCAGGCCTCATGCCGTACTTTCCTTAAGCTTATGCAAGCTCCGCTAACTTGCATATCGATGTAGATTACCTCCGAGGTCATGCCCAATAAGTCATTGGTACATGCCTAAGTCGAATGGCCTGATAGGAAATATGAGCATCCAGTGAATGGAATGCAAATTGCCTCATCAAGTTTGGCCACAATCATCTCTTGCGTCGAGTTACCGAGCCAAATGATATGAGAGGCCAGAATGTCGTAATCATCTCACAATTAGATGAATGAGCGACAAAGTGCTGGCCCGGCAATGCTGCAACTAATTGCGGCTTCCTACGTACCCTTCTCTACTCTAAAGGGATCAAGCACAGACCGTAGTTCATCCAACAAGGGACAAAAGCTTAACCAACTCGTTTGCAAGGCCGTAACCTAGCAAAAATGGTAATGGACTGGTCCGTAGGCCATTCCGTCAAGATGCACAATGATTATGCATCATCGGGTCCATGACATGGCATAGTGATGCCTAAGCATAAAATGCCCTCTTCGCAAGGCAACGCAACTATAAATGAGCCTTAGGCATCATTTATACTATTCCGGCTAAGCTATGAAGCTTACCTGGTACATAGTCCGCATATGCACCTTAAACCAAGTACCCCTCCATATATATGTCTTAATGGAATTTCTACAAGTACAAAAAGGTGACCAAATTGACATGCCTGCTTCATTGTTCATCGCAATGATTGCGTTTGAGCGTAATTATTGCGCTTCATCGTAATGATTGCGCGACACTCGTTTGGCCAACCCTCTCTGGCCTGATGCACAATGATTGTGCGATATTGGCCCAAGGCCAATAGCCTTCATAATGTGCAATGATTAAACTGCAAGCTCAAGGACATCTACCGAACTGGCCTAATGCATCATGATGATGCGAGATTTGGTTCTTGGCCAAATGCCAAGCATAGTGCGCCATTTTGACGTGAAATTGGCCTTAAGACAATCTACCTCTTACCGAGCATCGGAAGCTTTGAATGAAGCTTCATATCAGTCCATGGCGCATCATTTAGCACGCGCCATGCTAAAAACACTAGGTGTTACATTATTAACCTATTTTAAATAATTTCGTCCCCGAAATTCTAAACCAAAACTTTTGTGGACAATCTCTTTGGTTTGGATTTCCTGAGCAAAAGTCCCATACCAGATGCTCAAAAATCACGGGTTTCTTCAAGTTGTCATGAACAACAATTTAGACCTTATGAGAAACCATCCCATACTGCCTACTCAGGAATCCAAAAAGAGTCCACAACATTACCAAGATTCTCAATTGGCCAGTGCCAAAAGGATATCTCAACAAGGTATCCTAAATGTGCATCCCATACTACACACTCAAGAGTTCCTAAAGTTCACCAGGTTGAAACATGTGATCGAAATGACATGGTTTTTGCGTACTACTGTGTGAAACAGCTTCCAGTTTCCCACCGTCCCTGACGGTCATCCAGGTTGCCACTCGTAAGTGGGATGCTAGCCCGGCCTGACAATGCACACCCTTGGCCAGTTGCCAACGTGTGGGGATGATCAGTCCTATTGTCTACCCACCATCCCAGACGGTCTTCCGGATATCCACTCGTAAGTGGGGTGCCACTTAGGCCAGGAAAACTCACAACACTCAAACAAACTTAAATAGATTCGCATAGTAACTGGCATAGCAGTTACAAACTCATTTCAGCATAAAAGTTGGCCAACTCTCCAACTTAAAGTTTCCATTAAGGAAAATACTCGCCAATGAGTCCACTACGCACAAGTACCTAGAGTTTTCTCGGAACTTGCTCTGATACCAACTGTGACGGACCGGAAAATTACGCCTTTGGCGCGTTGCCTTGCAGGCCGTAATCTCCCCGATGCGCCATGATGATGCTACGATCCGGGCGTTATGGCTAGGAAAATGCACGTCCATTTTCCCTTGCAAGTATCCTCATGGATCATGATTCAGCTAACTTAGCTTCCACACCGTTCCAAACTTACCCTTGTCCGCAAAAGGGTGTAAGGTCATAAGGCCAACACCAATGCATTTAGCATGCATCACTTGATTTTCCTCACCGTAGGAATTTCACCACTGAATTTCCTATCTAGCAGAGCAACCGTTATACCGCCGAATCTTTTCCAGGAATAAAGCATGCCTTGGACTTAGGCATAGGCTATTGCAGGCCTCATGCCGTACTTTCCTTAGGCTTATGCAAGCTCCGCTAAATTGCATATCGATGTAGCTTACCTCCGAGGTCATGCCCAATAATTCATTGGTACATGCCTAAGTCGAATGGCTTGATAGGAAGTATGAGCATCCAGTGAATGGAATGCAAATTGCCTCATCAAGTTTGGCCACAATCATCTCTTGCGTCGAGCTACCGAGCCAAATGATATGAGAGGCCAGAATGTCGTAATCATCTCACAATTAGATGAATGAGCGACAAAGTGCTGGACCGGCAATGCTGCAACTAATTGCGGCTTCCTACGTACCCTTGTCTACTCTAAAGGGATCAAGCACAGACCGTAGTTCATCCACGAAGGTACAGAAGCTTAACCAACTCGTTTGCAAGGCCGTAACCTAGCAAAAATGGTAATGGCCTGGTCCGTAGGCCATTCCGTCAAGATGCACAATGATTATGCATCATCGGGTCCATGACATGGCATAGTGATGCCTAAGCATTAAATATCCTCTTCGCAAGGCTACGCAACTATAAATGAGCCTTAGGCATCATTTATACTCTTCCGGATAAGATATGAAGCTTACTTGGTACATATTCCGCATATGCACCTTCAACCAAGTACCCCTCCCTATGTATGTCTTAATGGAATTTCTACAAGTATGGAAAGGGGACCAAATTGACATGCCTGCTTCACTGTTCATCGCAATGATTGCGTTTGAGCGTAATAATTGCGCTTCATCGTAATGATTGCGCGACACTCGTTTGGCCAGCCCTCTCTGGCCTGATGCATAATGATTGTGCGGTATTGGCCCAAGGCCAATATCCTTCATAATGCGCAATGAATACACTTCAAGCTCAAGGCCATCTACCAAACTGGCCTAATACATCATGATGATGTGAGATTTGTATCTTGGCCAAATGCCAAGCATAATGCGCCATTTTGGCGTGATATTTGTTTTAAGCCAATCTACCTCTTACCGAGCATCGGAAGCTTTGAATGAAGCTTCATATCAGGCCATGGCGCATCATTTAGCATGCGTCATGATAAAAACACTGGGTGTTACAACAATGACGCACGCCAGATCCGAAATAAGGGGATTTATTAGCTGTCCTCCACTATGTAAACTCCTATATAAGGAGCCGAGCACATTGGTAGAAGGGGAGAGATCTTTTTAGAGAGCTTAAACAAGATATTGAAGATAGAGAAAGATTATTTGCTTCACAAGTTAGGGTTTTCACATATCTTTGTATTTGTTCTAATATTTTAATAAAAGTTCTTGAGATTATTATGATGATATCTTAGATTGTTTTATAGATTTTACTAAGAGTGTAGTTGTGAGATTTCTTGCAACTACAGGGTGAATTGCGGTGGGTTTTGTTTTTTGAGTGACTGATGATGATGAAGAGAGGAAATGCAAGAAGGGTGTATTTAAAGTACTTTTACGCTTACAACTTAACCCTAAATTAATTGGATTCTATTTGGGTTTGAAATATGGAAAGAAACTCAAACTCTCAGCCTCAAATGCATGAACCTAGTATATGGTTTCTTAATTTGATGAATTTTTGGAAAAAAATACCCGTGTTTTGCCAAGATTTATTTCTTTTAAAATTAGAAGATTTTGTTTTTGTAATTGCAGAATTTAATAGAGTTGTGCCCGTGCATTTCTTTTAAATTTGGTTTGCGTGGGGCTTCGCCCCGCCCAGCCCCGTGGGATGCATTTTTGATTTGGTGTGAGCAAGGTTTCGCGCTGCCCCGTGGAGATGCATTTTTTATTTGGTGTGCGCGGGCGAACATGGAGATGCATTTTTGATTTGGTGTGCGCGCCCCGCACCGTGGGGATGCATTTTTGATTTGGAGTGCGTGGACTTCGCCCCGTCCTGTGGAGATGCATTTTTTATTTGGTGTGTGCGGGGTTTCGCCCCCGCCCCGTGGGGATGCACTTTTTATTTGGTGTGAGAAAGGCTTCGTCCCGTCCCGTGGAGATGCATTTTTGATATGGTGTGCGCGGGGCTTCGCCCTGTCCCGCCATGTGGAGATGCATTTTTGATTTGGTGTGCGCGGGGCTTAGCCCCTCCCCGTGGAGATGCAATTTTCACTTGGTGTGCGCGGGGCTTCGCTCCGCCCCGTGGCGATGTATTTTTGATTTGGTGATGCGGGCAAACACATTAAATATGTGGAGAATATGTGTATATTTTATTTATTTTTTTCATTTTATTTTCGCAGAAAATATGTAGATTTTTTCCCCTTTATATATTAATTTGGAAAAAAGAGTCATGTGGGGATGCATTTTTGATTTGGTGTGAGCAAGGCTTCGTCCCGTCCCGTGGAGATGCATTTTTGATTTGATGTGCGCGGGGCTTTGCCCCTCCTCGCCCCGTGGAGATACATTTTTGATTTGGTATGCGCGAGGCTTCGCCCCGTCCCGTGGCGATTTATTTTTGATTTGGTGTGGTAGGCAAACACATTAATTTTGTGGAAAATATGTGTATATTTTATTTTCGCAGAAAATATGTGGATTTTTTTTCCTTTGTATATTAATTTGGAAAAAAGAATCCTTATACGGTAGATACTCGATTTCCAAATTGAATTTGGACTTCCATAAAATTTCAAACACGGTATGTTAGGTTTTCCTTTTGAGTTTTTAATTTTTAAACCAATCATACGTTGCCAAGTGTTCTCGCGAATTCTAAATTGAATTTGGTTTCCTTTTTTTTATCTTTTCCTATTCTTTTTAAACCAATCATATGTTGCCAAGTGTCCTCGCCAACTCGAAATTGAATTTGGTTTCTTTTTTTTATATATATTTTCTTATTCTTTTTAAACCAATCATACGTTTCCAAGTGTCCTCACCAAAACGCTCGTTTAACAAAACTCAAAAAAAAAACCTATTTCGGCCAATAGAAAGCGAGGATTTCCTCACCATTTAATGTGAGAGCTTTATTTGTCTAGGCAAACGTAGTTAATATCGCGTATCGGTCTCGTATCGGCCGGATCCGATACACCTATATAAAAGATATTACCGGTTTTTATCGGTGATACATTATTAAAATTAGAATTTTAAATATTTATAAGACCTTAGAAAAAATAATAAGAATCATACACGTATATCAAATTTCCAAAGCATAAGGTGGCAAAATCTTACGCGTTGTGACTGTCGTCCAATTTTGCCGGTAAAATATTTCTTATTATCCTTGCTTTATAATCGAAACAATCACAAATACAACTACGTAGTCAATAAAAATCACTCAAATTCTTCACTATCTTCTATCGTCCACAGCAAAACTCAAATCCATTCAAATTCTTCCTCGAGTATATACGGTGTCCATCTTATATCCTACGTATGGTCATTGATTTTATATCTTAAATATATTAGGGTTTTTTACATTCTCTAATTGACGTTGTACTTGTCTGTAAAGACTAAATGCATGTTGCTCGAAAAACTTATTCACTTTATTTGGTGGTGATTTTGATAATTGATTATACTTGATGGTGCCTAGTTTTCCCTTTATAGAATTCATGTTTACCAACGATGATACTAGAATGCCTAATTTTCCCTTCATGGCTTTCATCTTAACCAAAGATGATATTGGAACCGACATTATCGGTGTATAGGTAAAATCAATATATCGGCCTGTATGAATGTTTTTATCGTTCCATCTTTGTATCGCTGATATTTTCATCGTATAGGTATTTTCCGATACCCGATAAAAACCTGTAATATCGGCGTGTACAACCGATATTAACTACCTTGACTCTATGCCTTTGAGTCTAAAGATTACACCTCAAACACGTTTTAGATTTTCATTATTTGGTAGTGAATTAATTCAGTTTTAAATGTGAAATTAAGGTAGGAGTAGTTCCAAAATTGAATATGCACACCTACAACAACTATGGGTTTTGTTCTAATCAACCACAGTTAAAGTGGTCAGGCACTCGGTGGTTGTACTAAGAGGGATTTGGGGTTCGAATAAGTGGCTTTAGCATAGATACCTTCTCCCAGTTTATACTTGTAAACAATAACGGACGAAAGCGAAGGAATAAGAAGAATTCTAATGTCCTTTTGGTTTAACAAAGGTTTTAGAGAAGAGACTGTCTAATGATCCAAAAATAACCCGCGCGCTCAGTTTCATCCTCGCAAGTCCAGATACATTAAAAAATCTTGAGGCACTTCATGTATGGACGTCGGAATGTATGAGTCATCCCCAAGTCCAGATACTTTGAGAATCTTAGACAAAAAGTTACAAGAAGACTCACCGGAGATACCTAACAATCTCGCGCGTTTCCAAGGAACTTTTCGCATGACGCTTTGAGGTTTGAAGATGGTTTGTAAGTTATCAAACCGAAAACCATTATGATGAAGCAAGCTATAATACTGACGAGATTTTATTGATGAATACATATCCACAGGATTTGTTGGTCGTACAGCTTCAACAAAGATTACAACACTAACAATTGACTGATGCTTATTATGAACTTACATATAACTGTATTACTCTTAGTCTAGGTCTTACGTATTCGCAAAAGCATTCACTCGGTTAGGTCAAAGTTGGTTTCTTTCTTTTAAGGGATGAACTTTGCAATATTATTAGTATATGATTTTGGGTCTCATTTTTTTTTTTGATATTTTATTCTACAGTGGTAAAATCACTGGTGTCCGGCACAAAATTCTTTATATACCCTTCCTTGGTCTTCCGCACTTTTTCTGACCTGTTTTCCTTTCTGATCAATAGAAAAAGTAAAAGATAGAATCGACTCTTTATACTCTGCAACTGTTCAGTCCTTTACATAACCGGCTAACTGCATTCATACTTGTATCAATTCCACCACTAAGTTGTGGGGACTGAAAACTTAAAACACTAACTAATCTCTGATAGATGCTAGTTATTCCACCGTTCATGACGAACATAATCTAGGGACACTGGTAGATAAGTTCAAGATGCTAGACTTACTGCCTTTGGTATGCTAGCAGCTGTGGAATTTGTTCCTTTTCAGTTTTCAAAAACTACTACATTATTGGTTACAATGGCAATATATCTCGAGAAATATAACCTGAACACTGAACCCTTATATGTAATATATCTCGAGAAATAATAATGCAAAATCAAATCAAAACAGCCACCAGAGATAGCTGGTTCGTGGCGTCTATTCGTCCATCTTCATCTGCTGGATGGAAAAACCAGCTACTCTTTGGAAGTTTGGGAGACATGACTGACAAGTACGGTGCATCTTTTACCATCCACCCTGTCTGCGTACAAGGTACGGTACTTGTTATTATTAGTAGTAGTTGGGAGGTAGCGGAAGAGTGTTTATCTACTGATGACACAGTTACCAACCGGTGAATAAATTCTTGACCAACTTAGTACAAACATTTACTAAATGGCGTCTTATTACAACTGCATTGCTTTCTCATTTTGTCCATAAAAGCGATTTTTTTATTTTTTTTTGCTTCACAGCTAGAACTCACAGAACAAAAAACATGGATTCCCACTACACTAAGCTTAACCAGAAATGCACAGAATCTTACAATTCAGTACTAGGACTCTTGTTTTGCTTGATTTTATCCGCTCTATGGTATTTCATACATTACAAGCTCATAGTAAGATGGCCTAATATAGGTAAGCTCCTGTCAATCATCTTTAACGCTCACCGCATTCACGATTGGACCGTTGATATCTCGAAAGCATGTGGTAGCACGATCGTTGGAGAGGACCGTTTTTTAGGCGGCTTGAGATTGTATACACATGCGATCCTCGTAATGCTAAGTATATACTGGCTACTAATTACAATAACTTCAGTGACAGACAAGACTACAGCGATGCGTTTGATATATTTGGTGACGGACTCCTCACTGCCGCGTCAAATTTTTGGACAGCACAAAGAAGGGTTTCACGTTTGACGTTTAACTCGAAGAAAGTTCGTAATATCATTTCTCATAAGGGTAAGAAGGTAGCCCAAGATTCATTGCTTCCTCTATTATCATACTTCTCTAAAGACTCATCGGCTGTGGATTTACAAGATGTGCTCATGAGGTACATGCTTGATACTTCCATTGACATCATTTTTGGTAAAAGGTCTAGTTATCTTTCAACCAGCCTTCCACCAAACGAGTTCGGAAAAGCTATGAACGATGCTTCAGAGGCTATATTCTATAGACATATGGTACCTATCTCATGGTGGAAGTTATCTCGACGTTTGAAGATCGGTAGTAACGAGAAGAAGTTGGAGGCAGCATGGAAAATTATAGATCGTCACATATCAAAGTACATTAAAGCTAAAAGAGAAACAATGGTGGCTAAAGGAAGTACAAAAGTAAATGAATATGAAGAAAATGGTCTACTAGATGTATACATGAGTATTAAAGATGGTGAAAAGGATGAACTGATGTTATCCAAGATGTGCACTGACAAGTTCTTTAGGGACACTTGTATTAATTTCCTCATCGCTGGACGTGATTCAACAGGGTCCACTCTCTCTTGGTTCTTCTGGTTGATATTTAAGAACCCATCTGCAGAGGCAAAGATACTTGAAGAACTTGAGCTTGTGATCATATCCAAGAAGATTAATAAAATGGAGAAGAAGCATCCTGTGATGTTTGATGCAGTTGACCAAACATGGATGGTGTATCTTCATGCAGCCATATGTGAATCACTAAGACTGTACCCGGCCGTTCCTCTTCTCCGCAAAACTTCCACAAATAATGATGTATTTCCTGATGGAACAAAAGTGTGCCCAGGGATGACTGTTATAATCTCTTTATACGCCATGGGAAGGATGGAATGTGTATGGGGGAAGGATTGTTTGGAATTCAAGCCGGAAAGGTGGATCGGTGAAGATGGCAAGTTAAATCCTGAAACCATGTCTAAGTTTTTCTCATTCAGCCTAGGTCCTAGGAACTGTATTGGGAAAGACATGGCTTTCGTGTTGATGAAATTAGTTTCTTCAGCTATAATTTATAACTTCCATCTTGAAATTTTAGAGGGTCAGAATATTGTGCCAGCACCAGCAATAAACTTTAGAATGATGAATGGGTTAATGGTAAGGTTAAGGGAAAGGGAAAGGGTATCTCAATAATATGTTTCTATATAAAAATGTCTAATTTCAATAAAATGTCCACGGGTAGAAGTAGTTAAAACCCATGATTATTGTAGTAGTTTGCGATGTATTGGTGATGAATAAATCTAGTTGTTGTTGAATCTTAATTGAATTGAATTACATGATGCACCTACCGAGAAATTGAAATTAATATTGTTGTTGTAAGGTACAACATGAGTTTCATGCATGCTTATATGAGATTGACATGTGAAATAAATTTTGAAACTTTCAGTGAGGATAAAGATGAAGCTCTAGCAATGCTTCAACAATTATCAATGGATGCTCGTATGCATGTGATCGGCAGTCAATGTCGCGAGACCGACTTAATCGAAATCGAAATTGGCATGATAAAAAATGATAGTATATGATTATTTAATGAGAGAGGACTCGTGCTCCAAGAAAGTTCAAACAATCCCAAGGTATGAAGTAAGATATTTTTTGGAAGTGTTTGGAATAGTTCTTGAGTGGATGAAGAAAGACATCAACGTCTGGAGGCAATTTGTGTTGTGGGACTTTTTCCTCACATGAAAACGGTTTCCATCATGACATATTTATGCAAAAGCACCCCTGCAATAAGATTAATTATTACGCTCATACCGGAGAATGCTAAACAAGAACTCCCTTGAATGCTTGGGGTAGATACATAAATATCGCATTACCATAGTTAGGCGAGTCAAGAAGACTAAACAAACGCGAAAGAGAGGATCACATCAGAACGCGATGATATAACCCTGATGAGTCACTATCGAGGTAAGTAATGATGTCATAATGTGGTTGCGCGAAAATAAGGTTCACGTGTTAAGTGTGACACCTTGTGCAAATAAAAGGTTTATATCAACGCGATGGTATCCCATGGAGATAGCAGAGATAATAATTGAAAATGATGGCTTTATTAGGTGTCATCCACTATATAATATTAGTTGTCATCCACTGTATAAAAACCTATATAATGGGCAAGAGAGCATTGTAAAAGGGTTAAGATCTATTCTAGTTTAAGTATTATCTTGGAGAGAAAGTTGTGTGAGTTCTAAAACTAGGGTCTACATATATCCTCCATTGTGATATTATCATCTTCTTAATAATACTTGAGTTTATGTTTGCTGTGTGTTGATTCATTTACATAAGATCATAAGTGTGTAGTTGTAGGTTTTTCCTGTAGCTACACTTGGTACGCAGTTTGGTTTGTATTCAATGGTCATGGAAATCCGCTAGCTTGGCAAGGAACTCATAGGGGTAAGAGAAGTGCAGTAGCATGGTGATAGGCCATGTCCTAATACGGTTTATGATTTTGACATGTCATTTTTTTTAATGCCTGGATCAAACAATTACTTGAATATTTTGACACGTTCATCCCTCTTTGACAACTTGCTCAATGGTGTAGCACCTCCCTGTCATTATGTCATCAATGGACACCACTGTAGGATGGTTCTTTTTGAAAGCCATCGTGGAAGATACCGTTGGACATTCCAGAGAGCATGCTTTTAGCTAAAGTGCTTCAAGGAAACTCTAGAATTATTGGATCACCTTGTAATTATCTGAAGAAGATTACCAGCTGATGAAGAAAAAGTAGTTGTCTCGAAGGTGAAAAGCGTTAAACAGTTCTTACCGGTTCTAAAACACTACAGAAATGATAGACCATAAGAAGTACAAAGTCAACGCGTTGGCATGAATCAAGTAGAAGAGTGACTTACAACAAACAAAAAACAAAATCTAAAATTGATAATATCAGTTTAGGCAATTCTACACGCATTCCATTGAATATGGATGAATAAGAAAAAATTTATTCGATGGCATGCCACATTCAGGTCTGGCTCCTATTCACTTACCCTTATGGGTGCAACCCTGACAGCCAATTTACTCTTCATCTAATATTCTGAATATATAGTTGGAACTTAATTGTACTGTATCTTGGTAGCTCTAAATGTCCTACATTTAGTTAAGCATTTATAGATATCTTTAATGTGCAACAAATATTTATATCCTTTCAGATATACACTACAAGAAAAACTAGCTTAAGCAACCGGTCGATTTAAGTTGCAAAAATCCGTTTTGAGTCACTCAAACCCTTAGAGCGATTAAAAGTGGCACTCGCTCTGGAGTTGTAAGAGGTGGGATCTGTAAAGACCTAGAGCAGCTAGGTAATCGCTTAAAATGTTGTCCAACTACCATGTATCGACTAACTAAGGTCATGGGTTTAAATATACTCCAACTTACTTGAGCGAGTAATGTACTTAATTGGTACATGGGTGAACCAGCTAAAACCTGATGCTTGCTACATGAGTTTTTGAGGTATTAGTTTTCAATCTGTATAGACTTTGAACAACTTGACTGAAATTCTTAATGTCGCTGGTATAGTCTTTAAGCAATTTGTCTGAAGTTAGTTGCTCAAACTCTCATCAACGAAAATATTAATTCCGGTTAGTTAAAAGGCTTTCCGACTACACCAATTCCGATTCAGATGAATAGTAATATCAAATCAAAACTAATACAGAGAATAATTAACCAAATCATGAACATAATTGATCAATTTTATTATTATTATAAATTCGATTTACAACCATTTATTACAGGAAAAAGAAAAGAAAATACAATTTCATTTCTTTAAAATAAAAAGAAAAATTACAATTTTATCAAATACACTTCAATTTTACACCTAAAGATTTACAATTTTCAATTTTATCAAATTACAATTTTACAATTTTATCAAATACACTTCAATTTTACACCATTGATAAACCACTTCAGCTTTGTAGCACCCATCACAGTTCCTCAAATCTCACTGAAAAAGCTCAAAAACACTTAGAGAATCTCACTGCTGCGACCTTATACCATTTAATCTGTTTTTCGACTCTGATTCTTAGATCACTAAAGTGAGTACTGATTCTAGATCTACTTCATGAACATCCCTCCGAAAATAGAAGTGAAAAACCTGAGTCCTGCATTTAGAAACAAACAAATACAGACATTAACTTTAAATTAGACATACAATAACATCAAAAACTGAATCAAGAAGCTAACTTGACATCTGGTACCTACCCTTAAAGCTCAATGAAGTAAACTTCACCTGATTTTACACCTGATTTATTCATTAAAGAAAAAAAAGATCAGACCCGTTGGAGAGAAAAAACAAAGAAATTTAAAGAACTGAAAAATGTAAAGTAATGACAAACATGTTCATACATATTTAACCTTCACCTGAACAGAACACCAAAAGCTGGTAAAATGAAAATCCATTTGTTTTCGTTTTAGTAAGATTTGAGACGTAGATCAATAAAAATTATCAGTAAAAAATTGATGAACATCAACAAATAACCTCTATCAATTACAAGAGAGACAATTTATGTTCGAGACGAGGGAGGCATTCAACCTGTAACAGAGAGAAGGAACGAGAAGAGAGAAGGGGAGAGAGATTGAATGGAGTTAGCGGCGGAACGAGTTTAGAGCAAAAAAATTAGGGTTTCTATAAGTTTCCAAGGAGAAACGAAATACAACCCTTAGGATTATAGAGATCCTGAACTAAATTGACGGCTAAGATTAAAGATGCCACGTCAGGAACTTCTCGATTGTTCTTGTACCATGTGACTATGTGAGACACATTGTAGTCCTCCCTTGAAATGTAACTGGAAATTTTGTGCCCCGTTCAAAACATGGTTTTTTTTTTTAATTGGTCAAATGGAAAATTCGTTTAATATGTAAAGCATTGATTATTGCGCTGCATATTTTCCGTCAAATTACATGGGCCACATAGGAAACTTTTGGCTATGGTGGAGAATATTTTGGTTGATGTCGGTTTGGTTCTAGGGCATATGTGGTATGGCTGATTTTGGTCCATGTAGGCTCATTTTTTTTTCTTTTTTCGGGAGGAATTAGGGCTGCACATGGGCGGGTATGGGCGGGTATAAGCTAAAACCAACCTCGCACCCACAGACTGCGGTTTTTTTTTTCAAAACCAACTCCGCACCCACAAACAACGGGCGGTTTTTGTTACCCGCCCGCTACGGGTTGGGCGGGTATGGGTTTAAACGGGTTTAAACCCGCTTTATATTCAAGTATTTAGAGTAACTTCTATTCTCCTTGATTAAGTGAGAAAAAAAAACCAAAACCCCCAAAATATTCATATCTAGGAAGTTCACAGATGAAGATTAAGTGTTGAATCTGTTGATTTTTCGATTGTTGTCGATTTTTGGTGAAGATTCGAAGTTGTTGTTGTCGATTTCTGGTGAAGATTTCTGGTAATTGTCGTTCGTAGGTGAAGAAGAAAAACTGAGGAGGAAGAAGAGGAGAGGCCGAACAGAGAGAAGAGTGTAGAAAGTGAATGAGGGTTATCAGTTATCCTATCTACTAGTATTAGGGTTTCATAATGGACGACTAGGATTAGTTTTATCTAATGATATATAATCTGCGGGTTTTTTGGGCGGGTATGGGCGGGTATTAGCTTAAACCAACCTCGCAACCACAAACATCGGTTTTTTTTTCATAACCAACCCCGCACCCACAACGGGCGGGTATGGATTAAAAACCCACGGATTTAGCGGGTACGGGTGGGTTTGGATATCGTGGGAGGGTCTTGTGCAGCCCTAGGAGGAATAAAAGAAGATCTCGCTATGTCAGATTTTATACTATAAGATCAACCTTGGTATAGGGGCGGCAAGGAATGGTAGAGGGGCGGTAAGGGTGATAGCAATGTCCCTCTAATTGGTTAGGGGGTGTCTTATGAGGGTTGTTAATTGACTAGATTACCCTTTTCACCTCAAAGGGACTAATTTACCCTTGCTTTTGTGGTTGAAAATACTGAATTGTCCTTCCCCATTATTAACCCAATTCAAACTGATTTTCAAAACAGTTTTGTTTTCTCTACTTCATCTTATTCTCCTCTTCTCCACCACCATTAAAACTTATTTTCATCGTTCCTCTTCGATTAATCGGTGAGTTGAAAATTAATAATCGTTGATTTGAAACTATATTAGAGATGCCGAAGAAGAAGGTTGCTGAAGATTGTAGCGGTTCTAATGAACCAAATCCTCCATTAGGTCAAGAACATCAATTTGAAACTCCTCAACCATCAAAATCATGCACAATGACTTATATAAGGTATGTTTCGAAAAACCCAGTTAGTGTTTAGTCTATTGTGTTTGATTTAAGTTAGTTTTGTATGAAAAATTAGGGTTTTGGATCGAAATTGAAACTGGGAATTGAAACTTGCATGTGAGGTTCGGTTGGAAATAACCCACATACCAACCGTACCTGCAAATTTTGAAGAACATACGGTTGTTTTAAACCCAAATACGAAGCGTACCTTGAAAAAATTGAGATTTAGGTTTAGGTACGGTTCGTATCGAAACGTTAGTTATCAACCGTATTTGAGTCCGGTTTGTAACTTAAAGGACGTTACCAACCCTATATTCTCCTGCGCATGTTTGAAATTGTTAAGTTCGGTTACAAAATTTTGTTGAATTACCAAACGAAGTTGGGTACGGTTGGTATGGAAACCCAAGTTACAAACCGTACCTGGGTCCGGTTTGTAACTTAAGTCACATTATCAACCGTATATTGTCCTGTGTATGTTAGAAGTTGTTATGTTCGGTTACAAAATTTAGTTCATTCCTCTACAATTTAGTTCAGAAGAACATACGGTTGGTTATTTGAAAACTTTAACCAACCGTATGTATACATCGATCACATATATTAAAGTTAAAGTATATGAACGATGCATTAAAACAAAAATATTAAGTGCATGTAATCCATAGAGGTGATGGATGATAATATTTGAGGGACGGTATCATGTAAAATTTTCATCTTTAAGAATGACTAGATATGTATCGGACATTTTATTTTAACCATTCTTTTGATTTGGTTGTGAGGGATTTCGCCGTGCTCCTTGACGATGTATTTTTTTTAGTGTTATCCCGTCCTGTCTCGATGCATTACTTAAATGGAAAAAAGATAGGAAACATGTGTGGATTTGATTTATTTTTTCCTTTTATTTTGATGAGAAATGTGCTAATGACCGAAAAATGTAAATTTGATTTCTGCTCTTTAGTTAAATACACTTTTTTTATATAAAGGATACAAATTTTGATATTAAATTTGTTTTATAAAATATTTGATAACATCATCACTCATATCGATTTTAATCTGATATTTTTGAGAATGATCTAGTTATTTTGATAGAGTGGAGTAAACTAAGTTAAACTGGATTGAGCTCATGGATAATTGGTAAAGATAAGCATGGTCCGACAATGCTGGTAGCAACTGAGTACTAGTGGAACGAATTAGATGGAGTATTTACTTTACTTATTTTTGATAAGGGAAGTCTGGTCATTTTAACAGTCTCCATAATATTTATTGCACAAATTTCATTTTAACAGTCTCCATTAGGGCTGCACATGGTCCGGTACATCCCGGTTCTCTTATGCAACCGGTCCCTGTACTTGGTGTTTACCGGTACCTCATTTTGAGGACCTGTACCTGTACTTGTCTCCATAATATTTATTGCACTAATTTCAATTAAGGGTAATATGGTCATTTTCACAGTCAGTGATATTTACTCTGCTTATTTCTGATAAGGGTAGTCTGGTCATTTTCACAGTCTCCATAATATTTATTTCACTAATTCCCATTAAGGGTAATATGGTCATTTTTACAGTCACTAATATTTACTTTACTTATTTCTGATAAGGGCAGTCTAGTCATTTTCAAAGTCTCCATAATATTTATTGCACTAATTTCAATTAAGGGTAACATGGTCTTTCAACCTGTGACGTTCGAATCAGATATATTTCTTCTTCAGTTCATCCGAACAGAACCTGTGTGTTTAAGGTTTCTAAGAATATTTCTGGGGAATATTACCCGTAAATGGTCGGATTCAACGTTTTTGCGAACTCTCAGACTTATAATAGTCCACTCATGGCCAAGTTTCGATCTCGGAGCAAGTTTCTTTCTCGAAGTTGACAAATTTTTGTGTGTTTAAGGTTTCTGAGAATATTACGATGGAATATTACCTGTAAATGGTTGGATTCATCGTGTTTGCGAACTGTGAGACTTAAAGTAGTTCGTTCCTGGCCAGGTTTCGATCTCTTAGCCAGTTTATTCCCGTAAATGCTTGGATTCATCGTTTTTGCGAACTGTCAGGCTTAAAGTAGTCCGCTCCTATCCAGGTTTCGATCTCAGAGCGAGTTTCTTTATCGAAGTTGATGAATTTGTATGTGTTTAAGGTTTCTGAGAATATTCTCATGGAATCTTACCCGTAAATGATTGGATTTCATCGTTTTTGCGAACTGCCATACTTATAGTAGTCTACTCCTTGCCAGGTTTCGCTCTCGGAGCGAGTCTCTTTATCGAAGTTGAGGAATTTGTATGTGTTTAAGGTTTCTGAGAATATTCCCATGGAGTTTTACCCGTAAATAGTTGGATTCAATGTTTTTGCGAATTCTCAGACTTATAGCAGTCCGCTCCTGGCCAGGTTTCGATCTCGGAGCCACTTTCTCAAAGTTGACGAATATGTGTGTGTTTAAGGTTTCTGAGAATATTCCTGAGGAATATTAACCGTAAATGGTTGGATTCATCGATTTTGATGATGTATCCTGCTAACTTTGAAGTCAGAACCCTCCTGGAGCTTCTTGGTTCATAGTCTGTACGCCGTTATACCAAATCAGAAGTTCGAATCGACACTGAGCTTCATATTTATCGATTTCGTGATGTATCGTGCTAAGTTTGATGTCGGAACCCTCTCGGATCTTCTTGGTTCATAGTTTGTATGCCGTTATATATACCATGAAGTTCGAATCGACATTGAGCTTCATATTTATCGATTACGTGATGTATCATGCTAAGTTTGATGTCAGAACCCTCCCGGAGCTTCTTGGTTCTTGAATTGTATGTTGTTATACCACATTTGAAATTCAAATCGACACTGAGCTTCATATTTATCGATTACGATGATGTATCCTTCTAAGTTTGAAGTTCGAACCCTTCTGGAGCTTCTTGGTTCATAGCTTGTATGCCGTTATACCATATTTGAAGTTCATGACTAGTATGACTACTCAAAATTGCTTCATGAACTATGTGATTAGTCGAAATTCAAATCTGAAGCACAAAAGCACAAAGGAAACACACTTTCTTATTTTTATTCTTCATTCCCATATTTTTTTCAGAATTTTTTTATTACTGAATATCGATATTAATATCCTAAATTTATTGATATATTTTTTGGATTTTTTTCATATCGAAAATTGATAATAAAATCGAATACGCGAGTTTGAACTAGCACAAAGATAACACACAAGATTCTCAAATGCTAAAGCGAATCCACACCGTCCCTTAATTTTTGTAATCCGTATGACACTAATCTGACCAATAGAAAAGTAGAATAACAATCATGATCCGTATGTCATTAATCGGAACAATAGGAAACTAGGATAACAATCATGATCCCAATGACACTAATCGGACCAATATGAAACTAAAATATGCTATGGACGGATTAACTCACAAAGAAAAGTCATACGGATTGCCTCTTTATCTAACATTCTAAAAAAGTATTTTCAACTTACAATAAATTATGAATTTTATCGGTTTCCCCTTCTCCCATAAACTCTCTTAATTGCATTATCCACCAACATTTTGCTACTCAACTTATCTTAACTTTACTCAATTTCTTGTTATTTTTCAATACTTAGTACTATAATTTAGAGATCAATTAGCGATGTAAATCACACAAGATGCTTCCCACGCTAGAGATACCAATTATGATCCTCATGATGCATATCTAGCAAATTGAAAACACCAAAGCTACCAGATATGATCCGCATGATATATATTTAGCCAATAGGAAACAAGGATCTTTAATCGTATGGCTATAAACGCAAAACACAAGCAAGGATTCGGATTACTACCTTATCCAACGGTGCCAAAACTACAGCTCTTATGTGGCGCGAAAACATCTTAGGGTATACGAATTGGCGGGAATGTTGGCGCGTTTTTTGGGTGAAATTTAAAATTCATATTTGGTAAATCTAGAATTGAAACCCTGAGGCAGAAACTCTCTCCTTATCTCTCATTTGGAACCTTTTCACAGCTTCTATCTCACCTCTCTTTCTTTTTTTCTTTCTTTCTTTCTGTGTCTCAATTTCTGTAAAAAAACTCCGATCCATCACATATCTTATGAAGTAAAACAAAAAGTAAAACTTGTTTCCGGAATTAAACCTCAAATCCGTAACATCTCTAGTTCACAGTTTGAGAGGAACTCGAATCCCTCGTTTCTCTCTCAGAAATTGAAAGGGAATGACGCGGCCGTTACAGTTTTAGGTTTGTTCTGATTTCTCTTTTTATTCCCTTGAGAAAGTTTTGATGCTATATATTGTTCAGATCCAGGGTTTTATCAGTATGGGATTTGTTTGATTTTTGGATTTCTTGAGCGGTTCATTTAATTTTGGGGTTTTAATCAATTTATTACTTCGATTTTGTCCGGTTACTGTTGGCAATTGATTGATTCAAAAAAATTTTCAGTGAAAATTGTTTCTTTTACCAAGAATTTATCAAGATTTAGTAAGCTAGATATTTCATCTGTTTACCTAAATCTCTTTGGGCGTGCTCGTTTTATTTAGTTTTTATACAGGCTTGTATCTTTCTCTATTAGATGTTTTCTTCGTTTATTTTACTTTTCTTAGATAGACTTTCATTGAATTAAGGAACAAAATTGATTTTCTTCAAAGTGGGATTCATTCAATTGAAATCTGGGTTGAGTTTTTAGAATTATCTGTTCATGTAATAGGGGAAATTTGAGATTTTTAGAAGTGGGTAGTGATGGAGTTGAGCTTAACAAATTGTGCTTTCTGTCTATTACAAATTTGTTACTACCCAAATTAAAATCCCTGTGAATTTTAATCGTTTGGGTATTGCTTTTTTGGTTGTGATTGCTTAGTCATTGTCTTATGAATCGCTGCTTTGGGTTCTGATTAGAAGAAATTTTTATTTAACAAATATGTGATTTATGTTGTTCCAGTCGGGCAGCCATGTGGGTAACAGTAGTCTGATTTGCTTTCTGTTGCAATACGAGAGAGTTTGTCAAAGTAAAGGATGATTGTGATGCCTACCATTATGCTGACAAGTGACAAGCGTTTTATGTTGTTTGAGTCATAATTGAGATATGAGAGGATTTGTGAAAGAAAAGGCTCATTCTTATGCTCACCATTAGGCATTATGCTTTGGTAGATTTTTTTTGCTCAGTGTGTTTATTTGAAGCCTGTTTAGGTATGGGATAACATTTGTGAACTATATCATTTCTATGCGAATCCATTATTCAGTTGCTGGTTCATCTTCATTTGTATGTGATAATGAAGTACCATGACCGTCAAATGTTTTTTCAGGGATCCTACCTTTACTCACTTGTTGCTAGTTGGAATCCTTTTATTATAATTGACCTTGCTCTATTTTTTTTTACAGTACACTGCCCTCAAGCCATTGGGAGACACAAGCCCTTGGGAGACACAAGCCCTTGGGAGATAGGGTGCTTGTTGTAGCCAAGACAGCAGAGCAGAAGACCACAGGTGGTATTCAGTCGCCTTCTACCGCTCAGACTAAGCCACAAGGAAGTGAGATCCTTGCTATTGAGAAGGGTAAGACCGTCGGAAAGGCCCAAGTCGATGTTAGTGTGAAGGTAATGATTAACTCAGCTAAGGGTATTTATCTTCTGTGTGTCTATGGTTTTGAATTGACATTAACAATTGTAAGCTGATTTGTTGGTAGACTGGTGCTCAAATCATTTACTCCAAATACGCCGGAACTGAAGTGGACTTGAATGGAGTAAGCCATCTTTTATTGAATGACGATGGCATTGTTGGTATTCTCGAGACCGAAGATGTCAAGGATTTTAAGCCCCTGAGCGAACGCGTGTTAATTAACGTCTGTTCCCACTTTACATAGTCAGATTCTTCATAAATCTAGAGAAATTTAAGGTGTCGATATAAGTAAAGAATGGCTTGGGAGAGTAATAAATTGGAAAAACAATTGCACGGAAATTTTACAGGGGAGGGTTGGACCTTGCACTATGAGGCACCATAGTAGTATTGGGTTCATGTGAACATGGTTTCTTTTACCTAAGCAGGCAATATTTTAAATTGGGGTTGTTACTCGTTGCATTATTTTGGTTGTAGTATAATTTGTGATTACATATTTGAGTGATTGCCTATTTAATAGTGGTTTTTACACATGATCGTGTTCAGGTTGAGGAGGCCGAGAAGTAAACTGCTGGTGGGTTACTTCTAACAGAGGATAACAAGGAAAAGCCCTCCATTGGAACGGTAAGAAAACTTCTGTTTTACGGGTTTGAGTTACACATGCATTACCTGCTAGGTTCATCTCAGTCAATATCCATGTACGTCCTACCTTTGAGCTGTGTACAAATGTCCATTTAGAGTGCTTCAGAGTATACAATTGAATTGTACAAATTATTATATAGGTATATCAGTTTGTCCTTTCTTTGTACATGTACTATGTAAGCTGATGTGACCTGTGCCATTAGAAGCAATAGCCATGATAATTTTACACCTATCTTGACATTTACTTAGGCAATTCCCCTCTATGTTTTTTTTTATCATAGTTTGTCCATCATGAGTAGTCACTGTTTTCTTATAATTCTGCAGATAAAAGGTCCTTCATTTCAGAGTTTACAAACACGAATGAAACACCTGAAAAACAAATCAAGCCATCAAAGAAGTAAGTCATGCATATCTCTTTTAACCTTGCATAATGATTATTTGGTTAGTTATTCAGGAATATCAATTTGGTGACTAACGGGGAACTCATAAGAACATGTGTAACTTCAGTTCAGGGTAAATACTCATATTGATTCATCTTTAAAATACAACCTATTTAACAAGACAAGGAGTTCAATCATAAGTGTTCTGTATTCACCTAGTTGCGGTAAACCATGAATCTAATGTCGGGTCTTTGCAAAAGTTCGAAGATTGGTTCTGCTAGATCATTTCTGCAGACCGACATTTCTTTTTCTTTTTATTTTCTTTCTTGATTGGCAAAACCTGCGGTCTTCTCAGCACCTTGCTTGTCACTAGTATATGCGCATACCCATTTTACGAATCTTGCTATAGTCACCATCTTTCATAATCTGTATATACTCACAAGGCATAACTAGTATTCATTTCTGCTTAAAGGTATGGACCTGAATCAGAAGTAATTCAATTGCAGCGAGAGCTTCAAAAAAGCCTTCCGACCAACTTGAGGTGTGTCACTCTCTCGTAGTTCTTATTTCTGCTTCTGTTATCTGTTGTGTTTTCATATTTTAACTTGATGTATGCGTAATGACCCTTGTCATTCTGTTTTGCATTAATATGAGAAGTTTCAAACGGAGCTACAAAAAGCTGTTGGAGGAGAAGAAAGTGGGGAGAAGCAATAATGCCTGCAAGCAAGTCATTATCTACACAAATCTGGCAGTGTGTTGAGTGATAGAATAAATGACTTGTACTAGTGTGAATTTTGAGTTTTTATTAGTGTTTCTCGGATTTTGAACATAAGTGTCGATTGAATTCAGCTGTAAGTTGGATTAAGTGTAACTTGACAAAAACAATTGTTTAGGGGAGAATTTGAATTACGATTGGGTGTATATCTATTGGATTAAATTCATTGTTTTTTTTCAAACTCTTATGCAGGATGATTAGTAAACTGTCCAACCAATGAGCTAAGCTAGCTACATGCTCGCGGTCTCTTCTGATTTGGTGATTCTAAACTTGGTTGCTGAGACAGGTTTGACCGACCAAAATTTATTTTGACTTGCTGGTCTGTGGTCGCTTGACGTAAATAGCTACTAACCTACTATGGCACTCGCTATACAGAACTTGGAAAAAGTATTTGAACAACCAAAAACATTATTTGGTAGCTAAGAAGTAGCGGTAACAGGTTAGCAACCGCCAAAACTTATGGTAGTCGGAATTTTGGTTGCTTGACTGTTAAAGCGACCAAAGTTTTGGGCTCTTGCTAAGATTTTGGCTGCTCAAACCAAGTTTTCTTGTAGTGTCCCCGATGTGGGACTAAAAGGTTTATATGGTCTCTTAAAACTACTAAAAGATGGAAATTCCACAATGTGGGACTAATAAGTTTCATTCACAAACAAAACAATAAATTAATTTTATTTAGTTAAAAACCTTAAAATAATAATTTATAAATATTGTTTCCAACAATCCACCACATGAATGAAAACCTCAATAAAACATGAAAAACACAGATAAATCTTGGTAAATCAACACCCCAATCTCCACGATCCGGCCTGATCGAACAGACATACGGACCATATGTTTGTTGAAATCATACTAGTCATTTCAATGTCCTCTCCCTCACAAAAAAGTGTGTTGACCCCAGGGTCATACTATGGATTGCATAAATCATGATAGTATAGAGAGCTTTCATCTTTAGTTTCTCACAAGTGAGACTAAAGGTTTCTTTCACCAAAGTGAAAAATCATGAACTAGTGAATCCTTTGTTACCCTTAGTAACTAAGTTCCAGTAATACCAAAACCATCAAAAACGAAAATCATATAAAAAACGCAGAAAATACCATTTTAGGCAGGGGTATCCATGGGGTCTTGAAGTTTTGCTTAATGAGATATTACCGAAATTACTTGTTAGAGACAGTGAACGCGATGTATTGAACTGCTAGCGTTTGATGCAATTCGCGATAATAACCACGGATCATATCTCCAAGGTTGCTGCCAAGCTCGTGTCGTTTTGTCCAATTTGGCCCTGGACATATCATGTTTCTCAAAATGCTCTAGAGAATCAAAGCTCATATTCTCATTGGAAGCGGTCCCACTTCTTCATTCAGATAGGTGAGTTTGCATAAAGAGTGTTACTGGTACACCCCACTTCAATCTTAAATTGAAACTATATAACACATTAAGACTTCTTAAAAGTCATCCTTCACATGCAGTCACAATATCACGTCTACACCATAGGGAAGGGACAAAGAATGAAATTCTCTGATAGTGTTTACCTTTACCCACCACAAATTAGTTGTCTCATTCGAAACCTTGATCTTGGGATCTCCAGTCAGCAAGGTTGAGTATCCTTCATGGCAAGTTTAATTTATGAGCTTAAAGCCCCATCCCCCTCGATACTTTTTTAACTATCTCTTTGTATAAACCTTTCGTCAAAGGTTGTGCGATATTCTCCTTGGACTTAATCCAATCAATGGAAATAACTCCAATTGAGATTAATTATTTTTAGCTTTAGCTATTATAGGTTGGCTAATACAATGTATAGATATAGCTAGCACATGCCTATGACAGAGAGGAATGTCTTCTAAAAAAACATCTTAGGCGCTCGGCCCCCTCTCGTGCTTTATCTACCGCAATACTCTCAGATTCCATAATGAATTGAGCAATATATGTATGTTTGAAAATCTTCCAAAAAACAAACCCTCCTGCTAGAGTAAAAACATATCCACTCGTAGACTTAGACTCCTCTGAGTCAACTATCCAGTTTGCATCACAAAGTCCCTCAAGGACAACAAGATACCTTTCATAAATCAAACAAAAGGTAATAGAGTATTTTAGGTACCATAATACTCTACTAAGTGCATCCAAATGCTCTTTCTATGGACTACAAGTATATATACTTAACTTACTCACAATATAGGAAATGTTTGGACTCTTACAATTCATTAAATTCATCAGACATCCTATAAATCTTGAGTATTCAAGTTAAGAACTCCATTACCCTTATTTTTCTCGAGTCTACAAGAAGAATCGTATGGAGTACAAGAAGGCTTACAATCATATTGATTGTATCTCTTAAACACAAATTCAACATAATGAGAATGACTAAGACTATAATTTTTTGATTATCTTCTAATCTTCATCCCTAAGATTACATCAAAAGAGCCAAAGTCTTTCAAGTCAACGTTCTCATTGAGTGCATGCTGTTAGTGGAATTAATCACATCTATGTTTGTATCAAGTATAAGCATATCAGCAACATACAAGCATACAATCACACAGGCATCCTTAACAAGTTACTTGTAAATATACTTGTCAGATTCATTAACTTAAATCCACTACACATTATCACATGATCAAAATTTCCATTTCATTGTTTACGTGCTTATTTTAAAATCCATATAAAGATTTGTTCAACTTACAAACTTTGTCTTCATAACCTTTCACTACAAAGTCCTCATCAGGTTGGTCTATGTAAATTTCTTTATCTAATTCACGGTTTTAGAAAAGTTGTCTTAACATCCATCTGATGTATCTCCAATTTGTTTATGGCAGCAATATCAATTGGCATCTTGACAGAAGTAATTCTCGTCACAAGTGAATACGAATCAAGAAAATCTACACCTTCTTTTAGTTTATAGCCTTTAGATACCAACTTAGCCTAATATTTTTCCACAGTTCCATTTACCTAACGTTTCCTCTTAGAAACTCATTTACATCCCATGGTCAAGTCTGGTTCCGACGGGCTGAGTCAATTTCACTAAATGAAGCTTCTTACCAGAATGGAGTTTCAGTAGATGTCAAGGATTCTTTACAAGTATGGGCTCAGACTAAGCTAGTATGTTATGAAGTCAGCTTCATAAGAAGTGTCAAGTCTAGCTAGTTGATTTACATCTCTTAGGCTCAACCTTAGCTTCATCTTCCTTCAAGATAAGTTCTGACTATTTGAAAATAAGGGGATCAAAATCACATCTCTAATGAGGTACATGACTAAGAATAAACATGTTAAAAGTCAGAAAAAATCAGAACACACAACCAAAAATCTATATGTAGAAGTATACTCAGCATACCCTATATGAAGACACAATCAAGTTTCTATCTAGTTCTTTTAGGAAGAGGAATGACAATCTTAGTTAAACACCCCCACACTTTGACGCATTCATAAGAAGGTCATCTACCTTTCCATAAATTATATGGAGTTTCATCTGATCCTTAAAAGAGTAATATATTCAGGATATACTAGTTAAGAGGACTGCCTCCCCCCCACAAGGCCGCGGGTAATCCTGAACTAACTAACATGGCAATTTCATCTCCTTAAGGATACAGTTGTTATGTTCAAGGCTTCTAATTGGTTTTGAACTTCAAGTTTATACATCTTAAGGCTTCTAAGGCACCATCCTTATCCTTAAGAAAGTATACAAGATAGTACCTCGTACAATCATCTACGAAAGTTATAAACCATCTTTTACCATAGTGGTTTTGGGTTGAACTCATGTCAACTAGGCCTAACTGAACTAATTCTAAGGGCTTAGAATTACTCTGAACATTTGTGCTGAATTTTTTTATAGGATATTTTCATTATACACAGATTTCACTTTTGTGTTCAAAATCCAAACTAAATTTGGGTACGCAACCTATGCTGGCCAATTTAAGCATTGACTTAAAAGTTTATGGTTCTAAGTGTACCACGCAAAACATTCAATCACACAAAGAAAGCACAAGAATCAACTATGTTCACTTCATCAGTTTTTCCTTTAAGCTTATATAGACCCAAAATCTTATAACCGTTGCCAAAAATAAATAAATCACTGCCCTTAGTTACGAAAAGTTTTCCAGATTCGATTAATATCTTAATTATTTTACCATCTACAACAGAACAAGATACAAGATTCTTGCATATGCTAAGAAAATGAAAACTTCATTCAACATGAGAACATTACAGATATGAGCTTCTGCTCGACTTTTTCCTTTTACGCAACCTGTTGCAGATGAGCTATTCATAAAGAGTTTCTCGACATCCCTTATCCTCTGATAAGAGGTGAACAGGTCTTTGTTTCAATAAACATGCTTAGTGGCTCCAGAGTCCACCCCAGTCTCTCATATCGCAGAGTCCACCCCAGTCTCTCACATTGGTTATTAAAATAAATTCCGACATCATGCCACTGAACTCGTTCTAGTTTGTTTCAATTAAATAAGCATTAATGTTGTCTACACTTTACTGCCGTGTGGCCAGGAATTTTACAAACATAACAATCACCCTTAATTAAAGTAATGCTACCTTTCTTATGAAGACTACGCTTAGAGTTGTGCTTGATGTTCTTTCATTTTTCATCTTTGGAAGACTTGTGTTCATCCACATGCGCCTGGTAGCCATGTCCCTTTTCAATCTCATGTCACAATCTTCGTTTATACTCTGACCACAGACACGGTAACTTCACCACATCTCACAAACCTTAGTTCCGAATCGGAAAATAGAATATGCGTTTTGAAGATAACATCTAGATTTACAAACTTCGTTTGAATCACCATTTCAAAAATCTCATGGTTACCCCATAAAAACTAATTTAGTCAACAAAAAATTTCTGCTCGTCAGAATTTTTCAGGAACATTTTTCTGTTTTGTAAAATATCAAAAAAATACTTTTACAACTCAAAAAATTCTGAAATTTGGTGTGGGTAACTATCAAGATGTCTACTATATTAGGTCAAAAGGGTTCATCGAATACCTTCTATGATAGGAGATAAATTCGGAACTCTACAGCTGACCAAAAATTCATTTTTTGTTTTTCACTTCACAATTAATATCCATGATTATTACGAATTCTAATGTCTTAAGATTGTTGGGTACAATAATCAAAAACAAGGAAAAATAAAATAAGCAAAAGTTATTGATACTTAGCTCCTTTATAATGGAAGTGATCGATTTGACGAAATTGACGATCTTCTCATATCTCCACAATAGCAACAAGGCAAAACTTTGGAAAAATAAAGTGAGTCACATGTTCAACATGCTGCCCTTAAGACATTAGCGCCCGGGTACACTCAAGAGTGATGTTATAGCCCTCACAGGACGGATATCTCCAGGATAAAACACCCTACTATACCTACTACTAGCATATGTAGTAGATGCTCAACTTGAGCTTGGCAATTCCGAAAAAACTCTTAAGGAAAATTGCGAACGTTAGTCTAGGGGCTCATTAAATGTATTTTTTACTATTATTTTTTTGTTGATGATGTATAAATTTCTGTCACTCGTTGACCTTTTATCAATATAATTAGTCTAGGGGCTTTGTGCAGCCCCTTGTTCCTTCAAGTATAAAAAGAAACCGAGAAATGCTAAACATGGGCCCTGCTAATCCACATATGGGCGGGGGCAGGATGACCAACTTTAATTTGCGAGGGTCGGCTTTTAAAATGTCCAAATTTTTTGGTCTGTGTAGAACCACTCTTTATTTATAAGAGAAAAGTATACATTGTTCCTCTTATATTCAATCTCTTCTTCACACGATCTATTTTTAAGTCCATACGGTTATCAAAAACTTCTTAAGAATTATGTGATGAGCATCGTAAGTAAAACATGTTTTTTCTATCTTCGTCATTCTTTTAGAACTTGCAATACAACTTCAGCATTAGTTTCACTTCTAAGTCGACATTGATTCACAACCCAAACCAAAGCTATAATTTTTTCCACTTAGTTTTTTATAGTTTTTTATCGACAGAACAAACCAGTAGAATACGGTTATTTAGATTACCAGTATCAATACATAAGTTTTCATTAATTTTGCAAATAACTCATACTCAATAAATCATTTTGGCGTCGTCGACACCCTTAATTGGATGACATACTACATAATTTTCGCATAAAGATAAATCTTCATCGACGGCAAACTTTACAGGAAGGTTGTGTCATTTGTCGAAAATTATGTGTGTAAAAGGTGGAGAAGGTGTGATTTTAGAGTTAAAATTGATTGAATTTATAGAGAGTGAGATTATGACCATTGGATGAACATAGCCGTTATCGGCTGATACAAGATCAATCGTCTCAATGTGAGATGAAGTGCGTCTCAAAAAGAGTCGTGGCTCCGCCTACACTAATATGATCGTCTCAGTTTGAACAGTGTGCCTCTTGTTGAGACGCTCATGTCATTGTAAAACAGGATGAGAAAACTATCGAATTTGAGTATTTTTCCATCAATTTCCTTAGCTTGTCTATCTCAACGTGGGGAGAGAATGGGAGGATCTGTTTATTTGCCTCGCGTTATGCTTGCCCACCTTACAACCTTAGGTAAATACGACTAACTTGGAAAAATAAGTTTTGTTGACTGTAGATGCCACATTGAATCTGGAATTTTGAGGCAAGTAAAATTTCAATTTTCAGGCAAGTAATGTTCCAATTCAAAGCAAATGTGGTTGCCCTTTTTATTTGTAGTTTATTTAGTTGAATGAGAACCTATCACTTTCGGTGCTCATACTTCCGTTATCTCAGAAGTTTCGCTGATCGAGGCACCGATGGCAGTCTTATGATGTGCGAGGTGAGGTGAGGCGCCAAGCCGGTCTCCCCGCGCATTAGGAGAAACGCCTAAGGTGCCCGATGCGACTGGGAAAAAAAAACCTAGATATAATGGCTCAGACATTAGGCGCATTGGGGGCACATTATTGGTGGGGCGCCCACTTTACGCATTGTGAACCTTGGGCGTCTTTGGAAGTGCGTTTGCACCCACTACTGTCGATTAAGTGAACTGTCTTATTCACCCTGCTTAATATCATATCGCGAATAAAGTTCAAATCCAAACTCACTGGTCCACCCAAAAATTTAACACCATTAGAAGGTCTACCAATATCAGCAGGGAAAACACCGACATCTGTGTTCCTAGGGTCAACAAAAGGCCAAAAGACTTCCGTTTTCTTTATATTAAGATGTAAACCCCTGTAAGGTCCTTCAGTTTCAATTATGCTCAAAGCCTTGGCTACCTCCAAGGTATCACTAATAATTGTGCCGTCATCAAGGTACCAAGCGTGCAGGTCGAGTTTGCATTGAGAAGCAATGGTCTTCAGCAGTGGGTAAAATGTCAACGCAAATAGCAAGGGACCGAGAAGATCACCTTGTTGAATTCCAAGTGCAGAAGACAAAATATAATGGTCATAAGAGCAAGTCTTATGGTGGAATCCATCCATCTTCCATCTTCCACGCCACCTCAGCATTTGGAACTGTGGATGGAAGCGCAAGTGTAATGGTGGAATGGTAGAAACGCTATTCTTAATGGAGCTAAAAAAACGCAATTAAGAATGAAGCTAAAAAAACGCAATTAAGAATGAAGCTTTTTTTTTCAGCCGTTAGATTTCAACAACTCATTTTAAATGTACGGATAAAAAAAAACGCTATTCTTAATGGAGCTAAAAAAACGCTATTCTTAATGGAGCTAAAAAAACGCAATTAAGAATGAAGTTTTTTTTTTCAGCCGTTAGATTTCAACAACTCATTTTAAATCTACGGATAAAAAAAACGCAATTAAGAATGGAGCTAAAAAAACGCAATTAAGAATTGAGCTTTTTTTTCAGCCGTTAGATTTCAACAACTCATTTTAAATCTACGGATAAAAAAAAACGCAATTCTTAATTGCGTTTTTTTAGCTCCATTCTTAATTGCGTTTAACGCTATTCTTATTGGGGTTCAGATGGATTCCACGAACCCTTCCACGAAACCATGGAACCTTGTTTGAATTTTCTGTGGAAGATCCCAACTTGAAAGCCACTAGACTTGACATTCCACGGTTTTTCCACACTTGGAATAGTTTGCATTCCAGCATAAGACTTGCTCTAATAGAGTTTAGCAGGCCTTAAATAACAAAATTCTACCTAGCGAGAAATCCCAGGACAGTGAAGGCGAACTTCTGATTTTTGTTTTACTTATTTATTTAGAAAAAAAAACTTAAAATTAGTTTTTAGATTATTAATAACAGATCTAGGATATTTTTCTCTCTCTTTCAGAAACTCCTCTTCTCTCTTCCAAACTGAGAACTCTGAGATTTACTAAGATTTTCGCTGAAAAACTTGAAATCAAAGCCTTACTTCTTAACCCTATTTCAAAAGTACACTACTGAATCAGTGAACATTAGAGAGGTCAAAGTAGGAAGAACTACAGGCTGAAGAACATTTTTGAGAGAGAGAAGAGAGAGAAAGGGAAAGATGCCGGTGATGGAGAAACTGAAAGTACACTCATCACTACAGATTTCTTTGAAAAATCACCAATCGACGTCCTGAAAGTTAGGGGTTCTTGTATTTAATGTTAGATTTAACTTTTTTAGTTGATCGGACGGATTCAAATCTGTCGTTTTTCTTCTCAAATCTGTTTTGGGTTTAATTGGAAAACTCCATTTTTAGGGTTCCAATATTGAACAGAAGCATTAGCCCTAACGACTGATTCTGGTAATTTTGAAACCAACCTTCTAGTTTAGCTCTTCAAAGTTGTTTTTTTTTATATCAAAATTTTCTGAAACCCCAACTCCATTACTGATTTTTTTTTCCTTCATAAGCAAATCGGTGTACTCTTATTTAATTAGTATCAAATTGGGAGCTTATGATGTGTTTTGAAAACCCTAGGTTGGTTTTTGAGATATGTTGCTGGTTATTTTAATTTACTTTGTTTTGAATCTAGGGCATTTTATTGAGCATATAGTTCACTAAGTATAGTGTATTATACATGTTTGACCAAAGGCCTCAGAGAAACACATAGTTTTAATGGTTTTGGTTGGTTTTCTGGTGTTGGTGATATTTTGCTTCTCGTGATTGTTGTTGGTAGTTTGATGGTAAAGCTGGTGGTTCTGCAGCTGTTCGAGTTATGGGTGGTTGTTTGTGTTTCTCGTGATAGCTTAAGTGATAGTAGCTGGACCTGCTCTTGTTGGTTGTGGATCTATTTCTACTGGAGGTGATAGTGGTATGGTTACTTCGTCTTGCTTTGAAGCTGATGTAGTTTGTTGATTGTTTATATTCATTAATATATAAACTTTTAATAACCTGGAATTTTTGGTAATTTACACTTTCAGGTGCTGAGCTATCAAAGTGCCAAGCACTCTCATGAAGCTCCCGTTTATGGTGCTTTGGATACCATGTATCTAAGTTAATGTAGTGTATGGAAGGTATATTCTTGATTCGTTTCACAACTGTTTATGCCTATTTTGCATGCCATCTGCATATCTCCCTTTTTTTATATGATCACTGATGTATTATGATGAAAGCTACTTGGTCATACTTATTTTGACGGTTTCACCTGTCATTTCTCTCCAGGTCTTTAGGCAAAACAAAAGTTGTTGTTTCATTTTTTTGTGATTTTATCTCAGAGTCCTTCTCACTGTCAAAGACGTATACTGCTTCTGCATCCTTGTGGGTGGCTTCTTATCCTCTTTTTTCTCTTGGTGCGCCAATAACCTGGATTCTCCACCTTTTTACACGACGTTGAATCTCTTGCCTAAATAGTATAACCAAGGGGCCTCTCAAGGCCGTAAAGGAACTGTTATTTATACCTTAATGATAAGTTGTGGAGGGAAGAATGAAGAGATACACAAAGATGATATATTTCTATTGAAGGGGCATAAAAATAAGTGATTACAACAATCTTGGTTGTATTCAAGCAAAGGATCGCATGACTGGAAGAACTGAAATTTCATCTTGTGTAAGTGTTGCTGAGGTATGTGTTTGGCCCTTATTCACGACATTGCAATAGTCTGATGTATGCAACAAGGTTCAGTTTTCTCCTGTTGTATAGTTTGTTATTTGGAGCATGGTCTGCATGCCAGCCTCTTGGTGTGCTTGGAACAGGTTGAGTGGTTATGTAGCCTGTTTGACATTCTCTTAATTTTCTGAATACTTGTGTATGCTTGCCTTATTTGATGATCAGGTAGCTCAAGTTAGAGTACCATCTAAAGAGTTTACTTTCTATGTGGATGACCTAGATGTTGGTGCTGAGCTTGATCTTCTTATACATTATCGTGATGCTCTAGGTAGTTGTTCCTTCAGCAACAAACCAATTGCTAATATCCCTTTCACACTCTAAGCTTTGAGCTACATTATTGACATCTCGTAAGATTTTTTTGGACTAGGAAACCTATTTCATGAAGCTTATGATGCGGTTCAAATTGATGCTGATACTAATTATCCTGGAGAAAGAGCTAAGGCCAAACTCATGAAGATATGTGATGCATTCGGAGCAAACCCTCCCCTTGAACATTAGACCTCCAGAATCTCAGCAGAAAAATATAAGGATACTAAAAATATTCCTCTGCACAAGAATGGTAAGCATTTCTTTCACATGTGCTTTCTAACTAGTTCAGTGGTTGTACTTCTACCGTCATACTAGTTTATAGAGGTTGATGGTGATATCGTTAACTGTCTGCCTTCCACGGTATCATCAGTCTAAAGTGTTCTCTATCAAGTATAGGCCTCACAGTATCCTTAATTTTAGCGTTGTTCCTTGATGCGGTTTCGTAGGATTATTGGTCTTCTAGAATTATTGACGTTCTTTGATACTTTATCTGCATCTATATATACTGATTACATTGTTGCCTTTCTGTTTAGGTAAACTCTCCGAATAAGATTCAGGTTCAAGTATCAAGAAAAACGTAGTAAGGCTTTGTCTTTGTTTTTGTCCATTGCAAGTCGATTTTCTTGTTTCACTAAGGAATCTGTTTATTGAGGTTAAGAGCCTTGAGGGTTTGCAGGAAGCATTTCAGATGCTTTCATTGTTAATCTATTGCTAATCTGTATATTGAGAAAGAGCATTTGTTTTCTTTTCTCTGTTAATTCATTTTCCAACTACAATTTTATTTTGCTTTATTTTCCTTCTGAGCATTTTCAATTATATTTGCATGTTATTTCTGTTTCATCGCAGAGAGTAATCCATCATTGGCGGAAAACGGCCACGACAAGGAGCGGATTTAGCAGGTTGAGTCCGCTCCTTGTCGTGGATTTAGCAGGAGCGGATTTAGCAGACATCACACTGAATGGTCGCAGAGCTGGTGAGGCAGCCATTTAATATGAGCACGGGGCAGATATTGAGGACTGATGCCGAAACTCTGCCAGTCTGACTACTACACGGAGCCTCAAATTCAAGAACTAGCTGTCAAAGAGATGGCAGAGCCAGGGTTCTGCCGCAGGGTGGAGGACTTCGTGGTGGAAGGCATGGGTTCGGTAGCATCAAGTTTGCAGGAGAGACTGATGTACGGAACCTTGACCTGGAATGCCCACTGAGGAAATCGGAATGCAAGCCCAGATGATGACAGAGGTATGCTAAGTCCACTCATGAAACTGTATTTGTATAATTTTAGTCGCATGTACTTCATCTTTTTTCGTACACACCCAATGTAATAGTTTATCTCAGTAAATTCTATCTTTAATAGTTTCTAGCTCAGTAATATTTTAGCCCTGTTGTTCAAAGACTTATAGAAAATAGAAACCAAGCTTAAACGCCATTTTTTCATTGTAAGGTATTTTTTCTTTAGATAGAAAAGTTTTATCAACAATTCATGTGCTTTAGGTGTTCTGTCCTCGAATTCTTTACTCCTGAAAATTATTTTGCAACAGATATAAACGTAGGTAAATATTCGTTTCACAAGTTATCTGAAATGACCAATGATATGACGGCAACCAGTCCCATAGAAGCGTTATTTTATTAATAATAACTGTTGCACAAATGAACATTTACGTTGCACAAATAAGAAAAATAAACCGTTGCACCAACAATTGTGCAACGTTTATAAACGTTGTTCTTTATAATTTGTGCGACTGATGTCGTTCAGCCTACAGTTATTATTACCGTTGCAGAAAATATGCGCAACGTTTATAAAAGCCACAAAAAGGCTGTTTTGGTGTGTAAAACCGTTGCTAAAGTTTGAAAGTTTGAATATTTACTTTTCTAGTTCTTTTGGCAGGATACCTTTCCCTTTACCCTGTTACACATTCATTCACACTGCATTTTATCCCATAATAGATTCTCATTCATGAAATCAAGTTGTTCACATAAAATTTCAACTATTTACATCTCTCATACCCTGCGCCCTACATAGCAACACTCATTAATGGCCAGCTATTACTTGAAAATTGCCTAGATCTAAAGAACGAAATGCATTGTCTACAACCCCAGTATTCATCATGTGTGCAGGTCGAAAGAAAAGCCAGGCACCCTGCATTCAAGGAAAAATGGACACAAACACAGTGTCAAAGGCCGTGGAAGGGATCAACAATACAGTACGTAAGGGATAGCTTTCTCAGCACGCTGAAACAAATGCAAACGGCCGAGACCCCTCAAAATGATAGTTGGGAACATGAGCTAATTTTTTTTTCAAGAAACAAAGTAGTAATAAAGACACATTCACAAAGCATGATGGATCAGTTAACATGTACCAAAAAGTGTGAATGCGATTAACAGTAACTCTGAGTAATTACTTGAAACTTCGATGAATTTCCTCCCTACGATTATGTTTTATAAGATCATAAATATAAAATTACTCTGTAATCTATCAAAAATTTCCAATTCTTCAGGGACACCGATTTTCAGTAAACAACTAGGGGTCAGTATCCTAACCTGCAAAAGCATGGATGCCTTAGCCCATAGTACTGCATTACTCAGAGCTGAAATCCAGTTGATGAAAGAGTTATTTGCCCCCTATCAATTTTCCACGAGATGAATTGGCGAGGATGGTGACATCATCTATCCCGTCATTTCCCATTATCTGTGTTACAACGATACGCCTAAACAAAAAAAATCAGCCGTATCGATACGTATTTACACGGATACGCGTACTAATACTCCCAATACTTCAAGATACAACTCAGTTGGAAAACTTTGACTAAATATTAGAAAATTTAGATATTTTACTAGATTCTATGAGAAGTTTTAACTATAGTGACAAAATATTAGTTCTGAATCTGTCCACTGATCTTGCTCTAGACTTTCTTCCTTTGTTGTCCAGACTTTTTCTCTCTTCAGTGAGGTTAATCATACAAATTATATTTTAATCATGCAAACACATGTATGTATTTTGTTAAGTTTCTATCTTATATATAATATATTTATGTTAAACTACTGATCAATATTGAGTATGCCGTATCGCCGTATTTTAGTTTTTCAAGTTGGTGTATCATAGTAGCGTATTGGTATCTTGTATCCGATACCGTATCCGTATCGTTGCAACACAGCCCATTATTGATCATCCCTCATCAGTAAAGCCGTTGGGAGCTTCATTAAAACCTCTGCAACACAATATCAATCAATATCCCATCAGAAACCTATTATTAATATCATTACTTATGGCATCTTGAAGCATCATAATCTCTCACCTGCTATATATGCCTCTGAATAAGTGCACGTAGAGCTGCAGGCTTCCTACCCCAACCAGTGACAGTTGATTGAGACACCTCCAAGGAAATCTGCCTCAGCTGGCGTAAAGCCTGTGTAAAACAGTAAAGCAACGAAACAGTATAACATTTACCTTACAAATTAACAACTATTCGCATAAGAAGAATTTGAGTTGTCCTACCGCCATTGTAGTCTTTTGAGCTAGTACAGTTGAAGATTCATACAGTGGGCGCAACACCTCTGGTACTGGGTGGCTGGTTCAGGAATTTAAGTTTGATGTTATTTGGGTGTTGTAAAAGGTTCGTCGTTCGCATTGATCGGCTACCAGCTATAGGTATTCAACAATAGGTGAATGCATGTACCTCCAAATCCATATGATCAACAATCTGTATTATTGATCCACCCCCATCACAGGGCCTTATGAGGTACCCACCTGACAGTATTTCTGCTCTTACAAAATGCTGTATTGGTGCATGCTTGGACCTCCCTGCGTGCTGCTAAGCGACCTCTCGCAGACCTGCCCATTAAACAATGTGTGGTGTCACAAAAAAGTCGACATTAAAAATGAAGGATAACAAAACCTCAATCCAGATTCCTATTTTGTTTTAAAAATAACAACTCGCATGTTACTTACCACAAGACTACCATCCTCTAGCACAGAATTATAGTGCAGCAACCAGAAATCACGATCAGGAGCCAATGTTGTTGGGGCATACAGCTAGAGAAGTTGTCAAACATTCAAAAATCCATTAGGCAAGTCAATATTAGTGTCGTTAAAGGAAGTTTATGTGTCAAAGGAATAGGACCAACCTGCATGTATAGCAGCTCCATGGTTCCACCATGCGGAGTGGGCAGCGCGTTTACAACATCCACAGCTCGGCAATCGCAAAACTATGAAGGCCGATCTTTGAGGATTTTTGCGACCTAGAGAAATAAAGTTAGAGTAAATTAAACCTTCTTGTAACCAATCACTGAGACTCCAGAAGACCTGAGCACACAGTACATGAGGAATGGAACATGACCAGACAACTTACCCTAGTAGGTTCTAGACCCACCAGGCCGCAGGCTCGTGCTGCTACTCCAGTACAACCGTGTGAAATAGCAATGATTCGAGGTTGTGTGCACATATATATTAAAGGTCGTTCTGTATCCTAGGTTTCCACTACAGAAGTGAGAATGTAAATTAAGAGTCAAATTTGCATTCATTCATACTTTTTATTTACTCTTATTTATTTTGTGAATTATGTTTTGTTTTAGTAATCCAGCAGATCTGGACATACTGATTACCTATACTTTTTCACCTATAGATCATCAGTATTCAGTTGCACAAATTTGCAAATTCAAAGAAGTACACATTGCACACTAGTTTGCTACTATGCAGAATTGCAAGATTACTGTGGTTCTAAATACTCATCCACGCATCTTTTGAAGAGAAAAAAAGATCCATCTTGGAGAGGCTGTTTCATGATCTAACGTAGGTTTCAACGAATACTCAGGTGAACCATGTGTATGAACAATAAGAATTGTACTGACCACTGATCAGCCAACTCTAAATTACCAATAACAGCTATCATGGGAGGTGATGACAAATTCGTGACTTCATTTCTAGTCACCTGCGGCTTATCATATTCATACAAAAAAAAAAACACAACAATCTCAACTTCTTTGCAGGTCCGTGACAAACTCTATCTAGCTACCGCTGCAATTTAAGATGAAAACACAACAATCTCAACTCCTTTTGCAGGTCCGTGACAAACTCTATCTAGCTACCGCTGCAATTTAAGCTGATGAAAATAGAAGTCATTCTAGCATCACTAACAAATAAACTCTTCCTTGCTTAATCATAGGCAGATTAAGCTGTACCTCATAGTCAGGGTATCACTAGGCAGATTGTGCAATCAAATAAACCACCCCCAATACGAAAATTGAAGTCATACTAGCATCATGTACCCTAAATCATGTAATTAAGCTGTGATTTAACTTTATAGAGAAATTTCCATATCAGTAGTAATAATTGTTGAAGTAATCATTGATTGCTCATCGTTTCTTATGAAATTCAGATTTGATATAAGAAATGCAGAAACCCAAAAACGATGGAGAAATGCAGAGCGTGTAACTGTAATTCCGATTTCAAACTCTAAAATCAAAAAACACAAACAACGGTAGAGATCTTAAAACTAAAAATCATGTAATCTAAAACCCTGCTAACAGATTTAAAGAGAAGGAGAAAGAGATTGTTACCCTAATTTTAGCAATAAAATAGGGTTTGCTTTGCAAATTTATGATTCAATCACGAAGACATCTTTCTGAGAAATCTCGATCACGAAGATTTAACGATGGAGAAAGAGATTTCTCAGAAAAAAAATTCGATTTAGTTTCTCCTTCGAGATGGATTTAGTGTGCAGTAATGGTTGAGAGGATATAGTACTAACGAGTGTAGGGTAAAATCATAAGATATGTAGGGACGGATTTAGGTTTAGTTTGGTAGTGTCGCAGCTTTTGTAAAAGCACTTTTTTGCTTTCCGTTGCTGTGTTGTGCTGCGAGAAAAAAGCACTTACACGTTTGGTAAAATATTAACTAAAGTTAAAGCAGATTAAAAAAACTATCAAAGTATGTTTGGTAAAATATCAGATTCAACCATTGTTATCGTGGAAAATAACAAAAACAAACATATCTCTGAAAACAGTATTATTCAATTTTATTGGGTTAAAAATATTTAAATTTTTTATTAAATATAAATATATTAAATTTTAAATTTACTAATTGTTACTATTTTTATGATTATTAATTTTTTTTCACTTAACCACTTTTTAGTATTTATATATTTCAAACAAAAAATCAAACTAAAGTTAAGTAATTATTTAATATTTTTATTTTTGTTTTTAACAAATTAAATATAATAATATTTAAAGAATAAAATATAAAAAATACAAAAAAAATAATTTTATATATATATATATATATATATATATATATATATATATTTAAGGGTAACTTTTGTCATTTGCAAAATAAAATATGGACAAAATGGATAAATCAAGCATTAAATTTTGGTGAGACCAAAGCTTATGCTTTTGTAGCTTTTAAAAGCTCCTCCTCCCCATCTTTTAAAAATTGAGGAATCTGGGAAGTGCTTTGGATAAAAAGCACTTTGAATTCTTTTTACCAAACACAAATTTCAAAAATTATTGACATATATAGGTTTTGAAAGTGCTTTTGGAAAAATAAAAACATTATCAAACCCAGCCTTAGATAAAGGGTCCCAAATATCTTATTACCAAACCAATAGGGACGTTCAGGATTAAAAATGTTCACTAGGGACGATTTTGAAAAAAAACAGTCGTCCCTAGAACCCATATATTTTGTAGTGAACCCAACAAGAGGTATCAAACAAGGAGACCCATTTTTTTTCCTATATTTTCATAATATATGCAGAAATCCTATCTACAAATCTGGAAAACCTTCAAGATCAAAAGTTGGTTCGAGGACTCAGCATATATCAAAAAAAAAAAGAATCACTCACTATTCACTTAATATATGCTGATGACCTTCTAATCACCTTCAAAGCCTCCGACCAGAGTAACCTTCAACTCAAGAACTTACTTCATTCTTATGGTTTTTCGGCGGGTCAGGTAATTAATAATTCTAAATTTGTAATAATCCATCATCCAAGATTGGACCCAAACAAGGTAAGTAATCTACAACAATTCTTCGATATGCCGGCCACATCAAATCTCCTATCTATTTAGGGGTCCAATTCAAGCAAGGAAGAGCATCTACTCACATCTTTTACACCTCTCCTTCAAAGATTAGCACGAAAAGCAAAAGGATGGATGACAAAATTAATGTCTAACTCAAGAGGGGAGACGAATGCTCATTCAAACCTCTATAACACAAAATCTACCCATCAATGTCCACAAAAAAATAGATCGTACCACCAGGATTTTTTTTCCGGGGACACGATTCTTTATTTAAAACAGTTTATCCTATTGGTTGGGATAAAATAACAAAACCAATACCCGAAGGAGGGCTAAGTATAAGGAAAAACAGTGATCATAACAAGGCTCTTCTAATGAAAAGGCATTGATACCATGCCATCTACTTCGCGTGAACAACCTAACTCCATATGTGGAAGTCTTTTTACTGAAAAATATCTTCGTCATCAACCAATTCTACAAGGCATTGATACCATGCCATCTACTTCCAACGCTCAATAGAGACGATTGGCATCAATCGTTCCTACCATGCAATAACTGATATTTCACCATATCGGGAATGGGTTATCAACACCAATAGAAGCCAATTGGATTCTAAACTCTCCAAACCTGGACCCAGCACACTGTTATTCTATCCTCAAGGTAGCTGATATCATTGATCTGATCTCTCATAACTGGGATCAGGAAAAACTAAACACCCTCCCCAATCTTGCATCACAAAAAATTATAAACATCCACCTCCCCGAAGATAGATCCCAGAAAAAATTATCTGGCCACATTCAAAATTTGGGAAATACACTACTTCATTGGGATACAAATGTCTAACCCTTGGTCAACCAACTAAAAGCCCTCTCCCGACTACTAATTCCCATGGACTTTACCCTGTCCACCAAAAAGTCAGCTTTTCTTCTAGAAAGCAATCAATGAAGGTCTACCAACCTTCTCTCTCCTACATCACATCCATTTGACCAACTCCGACATTTACCCCAAATGCAACAATGATCCGGAATCAGAGAATCACTTACTAATTTTCCTAATTTCCACTACATCTTGGGACACATTATTCACTCAGCTTTCAACTGCACCAAACTCCAAATATAATCCCACAATTGTGCTAACACCTCAAACAACCATTTCTCAACTCCTAAAACAATCAACACCAACATCTGTCATCTCATCTTTCCGTTTCTACTCTGGACCATATGGTTGGCTAGGAATGAACTAATATTTCGCCAAAAGAAAACAACATCAGAAGAAATTTTTGGTTGCGCTCAAAAACAACATCAAGAATACTTTGCGACACAAGAATCCTTAGCCCAAGTATTACTAGGAGATTCACCGACTCATAACCACTCAAGAAGCACCAAAAGGATTTCGAAAATCTCGGTAGGATGGTCCACCCCGAACATGAAATGGATTAAGATTAATACGGATGGGGCAGCCAGGGGTCACCCGGGTTTCGCAGGTGCAGGTTTCATTTGCAGATACTCCGACGCACGAACTATAATGGATTTCGCTCAACCTTTAGGAATTGCGACCGCCTTAACTGCAGAAACTTGGGCTCTGTTTTTTGGCATCGAGAACAACAACAGATAGACAATGGTCAAAAATCTTCTTCGAGAAGGATTCAAAGAACCTTCTACGCTTCATCACATTCCCCCCCCCCCCCCTGGCACATTTCAGGGATGATCGAGGAAATAAATATTAGAGAATACGGCAGATCCCGCAGGCTACTATCCGACACAACTATAGAGAAGGAAATCAAGCAGCGGATGGTTTATCCAATCATGCAGCAGATGGAAGTCAAATGGGTAATTTTTCAACAAAAATCTAGGACTAGGGAATCCCTGTTTTTATTAATCAAATTGTTCTCCAAGACTCTGTGGGTACCATATACCCACGTCAAATTGTAACTTAATGTCTTATTAATAAAATACATGCTTCAAAAAAAAAAGACGCTAAAATTTAACCCCAACAAAATGTGCCTATCGCCATGCACACATGACGCTTGAAATAAAAAAGAACATCTCTTTCAAAAATACGCAAAAACTTGCCTGACACCACTTGCACCATAAGATTTTGAATCATACTAAGGACCTAGTTGTTGGTTTTATAATTATACTGACTTGTGGGTGCAAATATCTACGACATAATTAGAATTTTATATTTTGAAGGGGTCAAAGTTAAAATAATAAACTTAATAAAGGAAAAAAACTAAACAAAAAAAACCTTATAGTTATTATCATACTTTCAATAATCTGCAGCCATGGTATAAGTATGTTAGATGTAGGGGCGAAATATCGCACAACGTAGAAGTTCGCATGAAGTACTGTTTCACCCTAGTGTAATGGTTTAAGAGCACGATGAATCCAACTCAATGCGTGGCGCGACATAAAAGCCAATGCAGCTTAACATTTTTAGAATTGGCTATATCTCATTTCCATGTAACAAAGGTTGTATTTGTAATTTACCATTCTAGTTACCCTACTATATAAAGAAAAGTATTAAGAGAGCGAGAGCTCGTAATATCCACCAAGAACAAGAGCTCCATAAGTTCTCCAATGGAGTCTCCATGTAAACTTAAATGTAAATTCATGTTCATAGTAAATACCCGTGGATATAGATCAATTCCTAGATTGAACCACGTAAAAAATCATGTGTCCATTTATATTTCTTGCATCTTTCCTTAGATGAAACATGTTAGATTTAGAAATCGGAGGAATGAGTATAGTTGTGGGGTTTTCCGCAACTACATTAAAGATGAATTTATAATACTATAGATTATTATAGCTTGACTACCGATCAAATTTGTAGGAGTGAAATATTGCACATTCGTTATGTATGCGAAATAACAACCATCTAATATAAGCGAAGACTATCGCACATAGAAAAATTGAGATGACGTATTTGATGATGTCAGCACAATCACGAGTAAAGTGTGATGAACTGTGCGAAGTGTAAAGTATGCGAAGTTGAGAAAATGTACATGAGAGATTGTAAATCACAGTGATTTCGAAAATAGGGGATCTATTAGCTGTCACCCACTATGTAATATGCTATATAAAGGGAAAGACTATCATGTAATAGAGGGATCTCTTAGAGTGTGTTAGACAAGAAATTAGGAGAGACAAGTTTATTTTGAGAGCAAGTTAAGTCTTTGTATTATCTTGTATCCAACTTAAGATCTTAATGAATAAACGAATGATTTTCACCATGATTTCTTAGAGTATTGTTTAGATTCTTGTATGGATGTGGTTGTAGGATTTCCTGCAACTACATTTTGGCGCTAGAAACAGGGAGGGGTGATAAATCCTGTTGGTTAGTTTATAGAATCTTGGAAAATTAGATCTGGAAATTTTAGAGAAGATAAAGATGAAAAGTGAAAAATCTATAGAGAAAGCAAGAATCATGACGATACGAGGAAGAGGTAGAAATATACAGTGTAATTCTATAACTAAAACGTCAATCTCCGATGCGGATTTTCAAGCAGGAATAACAGGAATAATACACAAACGAGATTACAAAGGAAATAAGGTGACAACAGTAGAAAAGGAATCTCCACTAAAGGAATAGGAGAAAACGGAGATAACGTTTGCAGCAGATGAAATTCCGGAAGAAAATTTAAAACAAACAGATCCGTTGGTGATTACAGTAATGGCTGAGCGAAGCAAAAATGGTGAAAGGACAAAGAAATCAGAAGAATGGGCGATTAATAGAACGTTGGTGGATACAGGAAGTTCCGTTGTTATCTTATTTTATCTTGCGTTCAAAGCCGTGGGATGCACAGATGCAGATATGACATGTCCAACTTACAATATACATGGATTTAATAAAACAGTGAAAAAACCAAAAGAAGAGATAACGATGAGACAACTGTTGGGAGAAATAGAAACAAAGATAACTCTATGTGTGGTTGATATAGAATCACCATACAACATGGTATTGGGGAGACCATGGGTGCACGCGATAAAGGTTCCCAATTCCAAGTGGAATAGGAGAAATTAAAGGAGATGTTACGTGTGCGAAGATCTTCCATCAAGTAGATGTAAGAAATTATGAAGGACGTGCAAAGAAGCGAAAATATCGTTGGAGAAAAGCGAAGGAGTTAAAGAAGGAAGAAGAATTTCGGATATACATGATTAGAGCGAAGGAAGGAAAAGGAATACCAAACGAGGTACCAGAGAAGGAAGGTGAACCAATTCAAGAGATTCAGGAGTCAACACCAATGGGAGAACTAAGAGCGAATTTCACTGCAGTAGAACCAACAAAACAAATAAATGTGGGAACAGAAGAAAAACCAAAAATATTAAAAATAGGAACCAAAATGGACAAAGAAGAAGAAAAAAGAACAATAAATATTTTGCGAGAGTATAGTGATATCTTCGCATGGAGTATGGAGGAGATACCAAGAATAGATCCGACTGTTGCATGCCATAAATTGGATATTAAAAAGAATGCAAATCCATTTAAGCAAAGAATAAGGAAGATCGCAACAACATATCATCCTCAAATAGAAGCAGAGTTACAAAAAATGTTGGAGGAAGGGATTATAAGACCAACAAAATATCCGGAATGGATAGGAAACATGGTCGTGGTGCCAAAGAAAAATAAGGGGATCAGGATTTGTATAGACTTCAGTGACTTAAATAAAGCATGCCCGAAAGACAGTTTTCCTTTGCCAGACATCCCGCAGATGGTAGAATCAGCATCAGGAAATGGCAGACTCTCGTTGTTGGATGGATATAAAAGTTATAATCAAATTCCTTTGGCTGAAGAAGACCAAGAACATACTGCCTTTTTCACACCAAGAGTATTATACTGTCATACGAAAATGCCATTTGGATTGAAAAATGTGGGTGCGACGTATCAGAGAATGGTAGATAAAGTGTTTACGAAGTGCATACATACAACATTGGAAGTCTATGTGGATGATATGCTGGTAAAGAGTAAAGAATCATAGGATCATGTAGATAACTTAAAGGAAATATTCGAACAAAGGAGAAAGTTCAATATAAAAGTAAACCCAGAAAAATGTGTCTTCGGAGTGTCATCATGAAATTTTTTGGGTTACATAGTATCAAAGGAAGGAATTGAAGTTCATCCTGGAAAGGTAAAAGCAGTGCGAGATATGCCACCTCTTGCGACGGTAAAAGATGTCCAGAAATTAAATGGTTTGATAGCTTCGTTGGGGAGATTCATTTCCCGTTCTTCTGATAATTGAAAACACTTTTTCAATATATTAAAGAAAAGAACAAAATTTGAGTGTACAAAGGAAGTGACAAGGCACTGCAGAATATAAAAGATTACCTAATGATTTATCCATTATGCAGAAAGCGAAGCCAGGAGAAGATCTGTTATTATATTTGGCATCAAAACCGTATGCGTTAAGTGTTGTTTTATTACGTTCGGATCAATGAGTAGAAAAGCCTATATATTATATAAGTAAAACATTCAACTCTGCAGAGAAAAACTATTCCAAGATTGAAAAATTAATTCTCGCACTAGTTTATGCATCCTTCAAACTTCGCATATACTTCCAGGCTCATAAGATTAAGGTGTTCACAAAGGTGCCAATTAAGCCTGCAATGAAGAATTCAAAAATATCAGGGAGAATTGAAAGATGGAATGCTCAAGTTGGAAATTCTGAGATTAGTTATGAGGTATTATCTTCACCTAAGTCACAGGTTATTGCAGAGTTCCTAGCAGAATTTCCATTGGAAGAAGATGAATATGTAGAAGATATGATGGATGTAGATGAAGAACATGTGAATCTTAAAGATTTATTGACATATCGTTATTCAAATAGATGCGAGATACTAGTAGACTGATCGTTTAATGGAGAAGGAAATGGAATTCGTATTGTCTTTGTTTCACCAACAGGAGCGCGAATGGCTTACTCATTCAGGTTGGAGTTCGCATCCACAAATAATGAAACTGAGTATGAGGCAGTTGTACATGCATTGAAGTTAGCTATCGAAATGGAGATAGAAGACGCGCGAGTAACTAGTGACTCCACTAGTACAAACCTTCACATAGGCCACGTTTTTTAGTGTACAGTCCAGCCACGTTTCAGGTTATTTGTGTGGCTATTGGTCATCAGTATAACTATAGCCACATTTTGTTTTACCATGTAGCCATAGTGCACCATTTAGTCATGGGTTTATTCCTAAACCCATCAACTGTATCCATAGGGTATCGTTTGGTCATGGTTTTCAGTTAATCCAATCACATGTAGCCATAGATGCGTATATGGCCACATTAAATAATTTTGTATGTGTCAAAAGTGTCGGATGACAATAGACACACCTTTTAGACTGTGACGGAAAGAGGATTTATGTAGCCACATTGGTTTGTTTATGTGTCCATAATATCTGGTTTATTAGACACGCATATACTAAGGAATTGACACATTATATCAAACATGACAAAAGATTGACATATGGTTACTCCATATTTTTTTTTGGGAGGATTATGATATGGCTACACGAAAAACAAATTGTGAACATAGCGTCGGATCCATTAGACACATGAGATTGAATTTTAACTTTTAAAGTACTAGCCATGGTTGTTACCGAGTCTTTTCTAGGCCAAATGCTCCTAGTATGCTTAATTTTCAAGCAACATATGCTAGGGTAATGTTTATGCATGTTCACTGCAATAAAGAAACCTCAAGCTCTGGTGTATAGAAGGATACATTACAAGTGATTGTGGCTTCCAAGGTAATTGCAATACAGCGGGTGCAGCCGGGTGTTTTGTGAAAATAAAACATGTATAGTGGAGTTCTGTTGTGTTACTTTCTCCCAAAATTCCCGATATATAACCATGCCAAAATCCAAAATAGGAAACCATATCTTAAACTTTTCATACAAATCTAGAAGGGACTGCAAACGACAGAAGCCATCTGTGAGACCAACCAAACCTGTTTAACTTATCAATTCACAAAAGCTTTATATTTTTAGCCAATATATTTAATGAAAAAATTTAGATCTACAACCAATATTTTTTATTTACCTCTTTCCAAAAGAAAAAAACAAAAATATTACATCAAATTGATTTTGGAGCCAGCCACTCCAAAACTACGATTGCAGTAGGAATGCATTTCTTTTGCTCTTTATATAACAAGACAAAACAATCCCATAATCAAATTCTTGATGTTTTAGATGCAGAGTTCGTGTCCTACAATTCGAGTGTCAAACTTATAGAGGCATCTGATGGCATAAAAATGACTTCGTCAAAGCTCAGGGACAATGTAGAGTGTTGAATAGCCACAACGAACCTGCAACAGGAAAATAGGGTTCTGAGTTCAAAAAAAACAAGGAAGAAAGAACGAGGGCACAACAATTAATACAAGGTGTCAGCCCAACTCAACATAAATTGTGGTCAAGACTTCTTACAAAGAGGACTTTCACAAGATATGGGAAAAACCCTGTCAAGTATGGTATTCAAAACGGTTGAGGGTTAAATTGGAACAAGGAAAATGAGATTAAAATTCACTATTCTTCACAGGCTACACAATACAAACTCCTCACACAAGCAAGTGAACCGCACCATGCAATTCACTTAGGAAAAAGCATCAGTCCGCCCCCAAATGCTTTCACCATAAAATTGAGACCATAAGACCTTTAGCACCATCATTTTAAATGTTTTTTTTTGTGGTTAATGAACTGGAGTTTCCATCATATATCTACAGGGTTACGAATCTAATTTGGGTACTTGGAATTCAATTTCACCATATGCTTTGAGTAATGTTATGAAGTGTATAAAAGATTTCTGAAATACAAGTACAACATGTAGTTATAGTGCATGTGCCCATAAATATATTCAAGCAATAGGACAAAAACATACCAACTCTCATTCTCTTGGATATCTATTTAAAAGTGACCAGAGTAGCAAGTTGTAAAGTACAGTAGTAGAAATTTCAATTGAAGTTCCATATGAGACACGAATAAAATGATGTTATTCATTTTACAAAGAATAAAGCACGCAAACATACAGAAAGCATGCTAAGGAACAGGATTAAACATAAGTTCCATCTTTATCGTTCTTTCAATATCATGTCACTAACCGAATAACCACAGATTAAAGGAAATAAAGCGATGTACCTGCGGGAGTGTGTCATTTTGGCTTGCGTATAAGTAAACCTCGGCAGTCAGTTCGGAAGTAATCATTTCGGGATTCTTTACCCAAGTCTTGTGGATCTACAGACGGCAAGATATTATCATTCGCAGAAAAGATTACTGTACTGAATTCCTCATCGTTGCCATCGTCATCTCTATAATTTTTGGGAGGTGTCACAAAAACAATAGACTTTTTCTTATCTAACTGGTCTTTGACATAAAATACCTGCTTAGCTTGTGAGGCTAAAATAAAAGGATCATTTTTGTATCCCAACATAGTAAGGTCAACAATCTTGTAGCCAAGAGCATCTCTTTTGACCCCACGTTTATTATCAACCCAATTGCACTTGAACAGATGAACTTTTCTTTCACAGTAATCTAACTCCCATATCTCTTGCAAGACACCATAATAAGAGGCTTTACCATATGTAACATCATCATCTCTAGATATGTGCATGTCATTTGCTGCAACGCTAACCCCACTATTCTGGTGAATTCTACCATCACGGGATCTTGTGCGGAATAGATATCCATTGATGCGATATACAGTGTATTTCGTTACCTCGTAGTGCGGGCCGTGTGATATCCATCTTAAGTTCTCTGAGATACTTTCTCTTCGTCTGCCAACTCTTTTTCAACCTGAAATTCATTATTAGGATGAACCTTGAGTTTAAAGGAATATAACACATCAAACAAGACACTTTTTCTATGACCTATTACCTCATTTTTTAACCAAGCGCCAAAAGTGTTAGAGTGCTCTTTCTCTAGCCATGCTCGCTTTTTAGTAGAATAGTTAGTTTCCAAATATAGCTTGTGTCGGCTGGTATGTACAATAACCAAATGTTATTATACTTTGTACAAAAAAAAAAACAGGAAAAAAACAGGAAAAAAAAACAAATTAATACTTACTCTATGTAAGGCTCAATTTCAGGCGTGTTCTGCATTACATAGAAATGTGCTTGTCTCAACTGTTCAGGGGTAACTATACACGGCTCTTCAGCTGATAACGGTTCTCCCTCCTGAGATGTATTATGCCTATCTAGTGGAATACCAATTGTCCTGATGCTTTTATGGTACTCACAATATATCTCAATCGTCTCTTCTGCAACATTCTCTTCGGCAATGCATCCACAAGGTTGATTCTTGTTTCGCACATGCCCCTTTATAACCTTCATACACCTTTCGAAAGGATACATCCATCGAAAGCAAACCGGACCGCATAACTTCACTTCCCTGGTAAGATGTACAGTTAAATGAATCATGATGTCAAAGAAGGATGGAAGAAAATACTTCTCTAGTAAGCATAACGTCACACAGAGATCCTCTTGCAATTTATCTAGCTCTTCCACCATGATTTCTTTGGCAGATATTGATCTGAAAAAGAAACAAAACCTGATAATAGCATATCTCACAGGTGTAGGCATAATTGATCGAATAGCGACGGGCAAAAATTGTTGCATAAGCATATGGTAATCATGTGATTTGAGTCCGATCAGCTTACGCTCTTTTAGGTTCACAAGGGTGGAAAAATCCGAACAATACCCTTCTGGAACTCTTAACTCGGATAGTGTCTCCAAGAATATGTCTTTTTCTTCCGTAGTTAATGTATAACATGCTGCGGGAAGTATCGTTCCTTTGTCATCTGTCTTAGGGTGTAACTCCGATTTTAACCCCAAACGCACCAAATCCTTTCTGGCGTTTAATCCATCTTTTGTATTCCCGTTGTGCAGCAACGTTCCAACAAGACTTTGTCCCACATTCTTTTCGACATGCATGAAATCAATACAATGTTGGACATCATTATAGCGCCAATATCTAAGTAGTCGCTGCCATATGTTGTACTTGCTCCAGTAAGTGGTTTCCCTGCCTTCCTCTTCCTCACCTGACCTATCGACTTCTTTTGATATTTTTCTGATGCGCTCAATTTTCGTTTTTCCGATGCGCTTCATCTTTCCACCTTTTCCAGGTGTAGCCTGCACGTCTTCCCCTTGAGTATTCGTCCCCTTCTTTCCCCATGAATTCTTTATACATTTTACCTCCTCATATATTTCTTCCCCGGTCATTGGTTCTGGAGCAGTCTCCCACTCTTGTTTTCCGCCAAATGCCCCCTTCTGCCTTCTGAACGGATGCTCATAGGGTAAAAATCTTCTATAACCAACATAAACATTCTTGTTTGAGTCATGAAGCCTAATACTGTGCGTTTTTTTACGACACACCACACAACCATGATATCCAGCGTAGCGACAACCACATAGTGTACCAAGAGCAGGATAATCGTTTATCGTCCACAAAACAACTGCACGTAGAGTAAACATTTCTTGGGCATATGCATCCCATGTTCTCTTTCCCTTCTCAAATAAGAATTGAAAATCTTTAACAAGAGGTTCTAAAAAGACATCGATGTTGTTTCCTGGCGCACCATCTATAAGTAACGACAACATGATGAACTTTCTCTTCATACACAGCCCCGGTGGAAGGTTGTAAATCACAACCAAAACTGGCCATACACTGTGATGTTTGGTGCCTGTGTTTACATCAACTCCATCAGCCGAAACAGCTAACCGCAGATTTCTTGGATCACCTTTAATTTCTGGGAAATTGTTATCTATCTCTCTCCAAGCATGTGAGTCTGCCGGATGACGTAAAACACCGTCTTTGTTTCTAGTGGTATCGTGCCATATCAAATCTTTTGCTGTGTGCTTCGATTGAAACAGCCGCTGAAATCTTGGGATGATGTCGAAGTACCACAATACCTTTGCTGGAACATTCTCGTAAACTTTACCATCCCTGTCAACTTTCCATCTGGGTCTTTACAAGTAGGACACACTTTTTCATCCTTGTACTCATTCCAATAAAGAATGCAGTTGTTGATACATGCATGTATCTTTGTGTACCCTGAACCCATTGATTTCAATATTTTTTTTGCCTGATATGTACTCCTCGCCATTAAATTACCTTCTTTGGGAAGCATGTCCTTTAACAAGGGTAACAATTCATTAAAAAACATGTCTGATGCACCGTGCTTACTCTTCAACTTAAACAACTGCACAATTGCAGACAACTTTGTGAAGTTGGGACATCCTTCGTATAAGGGCTTTTCAGCATTTTCAAGTAACTTTTTAAACTTTATAGGGTCATCTGCGAACTCTTCTGCAGCCTGCATCATATCTATAGTGTCTGGAGCATCAGTGGGAGTTCCCATTCCAAAATCTTCGTCTGGAGCATCAGTGGGAGTTCCCATTTCAAATTCAGCGTGCATACCATTGTTGACGTTAACTGGCTTACTACTAGTTATTGCCTCATCCTTTTCCCCATGCTTATTCCAAATAGTATACGTTTGATCGATTCCATTTACGAATAAATGATCTTCTACGTCGCCAACGGAGCATGCACAGAGATTTAAACAATTTGTACACGGACACAACATAAGAAATTCATCATATGTCTCACCCTCCTCCTTGAGATGGTTGACAGCATACCGCAGAAACGCCGCAACTCCTTCTCTATAACGTTTCTTCGTTCTATCAGTACTCATCCAGGATTTATCCATTCTGAAACGCAAAGAGACCAGTAGATCCATCAGTTGCACTCCAATGAAAGCAAAAACTGATAAATCAATTCAGAAATACAAGCTTAGCATTAACTAATATATATGTTTCATTTCAAAATAATAGTTATCCCCTAACTTGACAATTTAGACATACAAGTCTTGAAATTACCAATAAATTCAGCACCATTTGAAACATAAAAAATTTATATGGACAAACATGGTAATAACAGATGAAACAGGCAATATGCAATTTCCCTCATACAAACCGATAATCATGCCACACAAACCCATAATAGACATCCAGTATTAACTCAGGAAAATTGGTCTAGTACTTTCAGTAAATGGAGTCATTTCAAGTTTTGGAATAACACATACTGAAGGGTCTGTATGTCAGCCGCAGTTGGGAGATTTCGCGAGAATGAATTGCAGCAGCTCTAGGGTCAGTGTGTTTGTTAAATTAGAGTAAACACTGATCTGTGCTCTAATTGATTAACTTAGAAATCAAAATGTCATTTCAAATAAGTACTCTAATTGATTAACTTAGAAATATCAGATCATAAGTAGTATGTCCCTAGTTCTATAATTGACATAGTTGGCAACTTTTATATCTCTGGGAGCTCAAATCTTCTTTAGACAGATGTGAAGTCACATCTGTCGAGAAAGAGCTCTAATGTTCATGAAGAATGATTGCACAATGACAATGAGAAAAAAAATACGAAGTACTTAACACTGGTGCATAGTACATCAAGGCTTGAAAAACATACCTATAAGTAACTTTGAGTCAGTTTTAGTGATTCAGTTTCTGTCTCTCATGGAACTGGAAACTCAATGCTTTCACTGAAGAATAATGACACCCCTGAAACAGATTGAAAACAAATACATGTACCTACAATACATCACCCATTTAGCTACAGATTCAAAAACAAATAGGATAACATCAACCATTTAGTTTTATGAAACATCACCAGATTGAATGAAACATCACCCATTCAGCTACAATACATCACCCATTTATCTGCCCATTTTACTAGTCCCTCTAATAGGATAACATCACCAGATAAGTTCTATGAAACATGCTCACAGATTCAACATGATGTACTGAACAACAAAGCAATAGTGAGCACAGATTCTATATGTTGCAGGAAAAATAATAGACACAAACTTTAGTGCAGCGAAAAAGAATTTTAGTGCACAAACTTCAGACACAAATTTTACTCAACAGATTCTATATGTTACAGTTCAACAAGCTATCATGATAATTATCAGAGATAATAACTTTAAGGTTTTAGAATGATACCTCCAGTATAAACTGGGTTTAGGCACTACCACATATTGTGATGCTCCTTCTTACCCCCTCCTTGGTTTGTATTTCAGCCTCACAAGTACCTGGTTGCTCAAAAGAGATTGTCAGACTAACAAATTCAGAGAGCATCAATGTTGACTAACATCAAGGGAACCAGATGAAGCTAACACAGAGTGCAATGGGTTACAACAAAATTCAAAAAGCTAACATAGTAACACTTATTACTACGCAAAAATCATCTAGTATAATGAGAATTTCAGCAATCTAAGAATGAATGCTACAACATACCTAAGATGGGAGTAAATCAGACTGATTTTAGGGTTGAATCTACAGATATTCTAAAACATCAAGGGGCAATAATCCCGCCCAAAAGTTATTTCTTTTGATTTCACCCAACCCCTAAAAAGGTTAGGGTTCAAATAAAAAAAAATTGACTGGGATTATTACTGCTAGATGTTCTCAATATTCTTGATTTCATCAGATTTTCATCCTATGGAGGTGCAGAAATATTTCCAAAATTGAAGACTAAATCTTCCCTAAAAATCCCCTTATTTTCTGCCAGAATATCAGTTGGAGAATTTTTTTCCTTAAGATAGAGAGATATGGATGAATGAATTAAGGATTTTAGGGATGAACTGATAGGCGTACATGCCTGTTTGAGAAGATACCCATTTTACATTGTTAACATCAAAACCGAGCATGTGTTTGTCTTTTTTTTTTTAAAGTTAAATTATTTCCCCACACAAATTTAATTAAAATTAAATTATAGTTAATTATAAATTATTCAATTAAAATTAAAATTAAATTATAAATTATTCGATTAAAATTAAATTAGTACTCGAACTCGTTCCGAATCAATCAATATTTCAGGTGAAGTGTCGAGTCTTGATTATGTAACTAAATTTTGATCATGTTATAACCAAATTTTGATTATGTAATAACTAAATTATGATTATGTAATAACTAAATTTTTCCGTGTCTCGATTCCAAAGGACGAAGTTCTGTTTTCATCAGTTTTACTCGAACTCGTTCCGAATCGATCAATATTTCAGGTGAAGTGTCGAGTCTTGATTATGTAACTAAATTTTGATCATGTTATAACTAAATTTTGATTATGTAATAACTAAATTATGATTATGTAATAACTAAATTTTTCCGTGTCTCAATTCCAAAGGACGAAGTTCCGTTTTCATCAGTTTTACTCGAACTCGTTCCGAATCGATCAATATTATTTCAGGTGAAGTGTCGAGTCTTGATTATGTAACTAAATTTTGATCATGTAATAACTAAATTTTGATTATGTAATAACTAAATTATGATTATGTAATAACTAAATTTTTCCGTGTCTCGATTCCAAAGGACGAAGTTCCGTTTTCATCAGTTTTACTCGAACTCGTTCCGAATCGATCAATATTTCAGGTGAAGTGTCGAGTCTTGATTATGTAACTAAATTTTGATCATGTAATAACTAAATTTTGATTATGTAATAACTAAATTATGATTATGTAATAACTAAATTTTTCCGTGTCTCGATTCCAAAGGACGAAGTTCCGTTTTCATCAGTTTTACTCGAACTCGTTCCGAATCGATCAATATTTCAGGTGAAGTGTCGAGTCTTGATTATGTAACTAAATTTTGATCATGTAATAACTAAATTTTGATTATGTAATAACTAAATTATGATTATGTAATAACTAAATTTTTCCGTGTCTCGATTCCAAAGGACGAAGTTCCGTTTTCATCAGTTTTACTCGAACTCGTTCCGAATCGATCAATATTTCAGGCGAAGTGTCGAGTCTTGATTATGTACTCTAAATTTTGATCATGTAATAACTAAATTTTGATTATGTAATAACTAAATTATGATTATGTAATAACTAAATTTTGTCGTGTCTCGATTCCAAAGGACGAAGTTCCGTTTTCATCAGTTTTACTCGAACTCGTTCCGAATCGATCAATATTTCAGGTGAAGTGTCGAGTCTTGATTATGTAACTAAATTATGATCATGTAATAACTAAATTATGATTATGTAATAACTAAATTATGATTATGTAATAACTAAATTTTTCCGTGTCTCGATTCCAAAGGACGAAGTTCCGTTTTCATCAGTTTTACTCGAACTCGTTCCGAATCGATCAATATTTCAGGTGAAGTGTCGAGTCTTGATTATGTAACTAAATTTTGATCATGTTATAACCAAATTTTGATTATGTAATAACTAAATTATGATTATGTAATAACTAAATTTTTCCGTGTCTCGATTCCAAAGGACGAAGTTCCGTTTTCATCAGTTTTACTCGAACTCGTTCCGAATCGATCAATATTTCAGGTGAAGTGTCGAGTCTTGATTATGTAACTAAATTTTGATCATGTTATAACTAAATTTTGATTATGTAATAACTAAATTATGATTATGTAATAACTAAATTTTTCCGTGTCTCGATTCCAAAGGACGAAGTTCCGTTTTCATCAGTTTTACTCGAACTCGTTCCGAATCGATCAATATTATTTCAGGTGAAGTGTCGAGTCTTGATTATGTAACTAAATTTTGATCATGTAATAACTAAATTTGATTATGTAATAACTAAATTATGATTATGTAATAACTAAATTTTTCCGTGTCTCGATTCCAAAGGACGAAGTTCCGTTTTCATCAGTTTTACTCGAACTCGTTCCGAATCGATCAATATTTCAGGTGAAGTGTCGAGTCTTGATTATGTAACTAAATTTTGATCATGTAATAACTAAATTTTGATTATGTAATAACTAAATTATGATTATGTAATAACTAAATTTTTCCGTGTCTCGATTCCAAAGGACGAAGTTCCGTTTTCATCAGTTTTACTCGAACTCGTTCCGAATCGATCAATATTTCAGGTGAAGTGTCGAGTCTTGATTATGTAACTAAATTTTGATCATGTTATAACTAAATTTTGATTATGTAATAACTAAATTATGATTATGTAATAACTAAATTTTTCCGTGTCTCGATTCCAAAGGACGAAGTTCCGTTTTCATCAGTTTTACTCGAACTCGTTCCGAATCGATCAATATTATTTCAGGTGAAGTGTCGAGTCTTGATTATGTAACTAAATTTTGATCATGTAATAACTAAATTTTGATTATGTAATAACTAAATTATGATTATGTAATAACTAAATTTTTCCGTGTCTCGATTCCAAAGGACGAAGTTCCGTTTTCATCAGTTTTACTCGAACTCGTTCCGAATCGATCAATATTTCAGGTGAAGTGTCGAGTCTTGATTATGTAACTAAATTTTGATCATGTAATAACTAAATTTTGATTATGTAATAACTAAATTATGATTATGTAATAACTAAATTTTTCCGTGTCTCGATTCCAAAGGACGAAGTTCCGTTTTCATCAGTTTTACTCGAACTCGTTCCGAATCGATCAATATTTCAGGTGAAGTGTCGAGTCTTGATTATGTAACTAAATTTTGATCATGTAATAACTAAATTTTGATTATGTAATAACTAAATTATGATTATGTAATAACTAAATTTTTCCGTGTCTCGATTCCAAAGGACGAAGTTCCGTTTTCATCAGTTTACTCGAACTCGTTCCGAATCGATCAATATTTCAGGCGAAGTGTCGAGTCTTGATTATGTACTCTAAATTTTGATCATGTAATAACTAAATTTTGATTATGTAATAACTAAATTATGATTATGTAATAACTAAATTTTGTCGTGTCTCGATTCCAAAGGACGAAGTTCCGTTTTCATCAGTTTTACTCGAACTCGTTCCGAATCGATCAATATTTCAGGTGAAGTGTCGAGTCTTGATTATGTAACTAAATTATGATCATGTAATAACTAAATTATGATTATGTAATAACTAAATTATGATTATGTAATAACTAAATTTTTCCGTGTCTCGATTCCAAAGGACGAAGTTCCGTTTTCATCAGTTTTACTCGAACTCGTTCCGAATCGATCAATATTTCAGGTGAAGTGTCGAGTCTTGATTATGTAACTAAATTTGATCATGTTATAACCAAATTTTGATTATGTAATAACTAAATTATGATTATGTAATAACTAAATTTTTCCGTGTCTCGATTCCAAAGGACGAAGTTCCGTTTCATCAGTTTTACTCGAACTCGTTCCGAATCGATCAATATTTCAGGTGAAGTGTCGAGTCTTGATTATGTAACTAAATTTTGATCATGTTATAACTAAATTTTGATTATGTAATAACTAAATTATGATTATGTAATAACTAAATTTTTCCGTGTCTCGATTCCAAAGGACGAAGTTCCGTTTTCATCAGTTTTACTCGAACTCGTTCCGAATCGATCAATATTATTTCAGGTGAAGTGTCGAGTCTTGATTATGTAACTAAATTTTGATCATGTAATAACTAAATTTTGATTATGTAATAACTAAATTATGATTATGTAATAACTAAATTTTTCCGTGTCTCGATTCCAAAGGACGAAGTTCCGTTTTCATCAGTTTTACTCGAACTCGTTCCGAATCGATCAATATTTCAGGTGAAGTGTCGAGTCTTGATTATGTAACTAAATTTTGATCATGTTATAACCAAATTTTGATTATGTAATAACTAAATTATGATTATGTAATAACTAAATTTTTTTTCCGTTCTCGATTCCAAAGGACGAAGTTCCGTTTTCATCAGTTTTACTCGAACTCGTTCCGAATCGATCAATATTTCAGGTGAAGTGTCGAGTCTTGATTATGTAACTAAATTATGATCATGTAATAAAAAAAAAAAGTAAAAAGAAAAAAAGGAAAAAATGAAAAAAATTTAAGTAAAAAATGAAAAATAATGAAAAAATTTATGCCACATTTATGTCCAGCCCAGTCAATTACATGGTTTAAGCTAACACTCCAGCCCAGTCCATTACATGGTTTAAGCTAACACTCCAGCCCAGTCCATTACGATTTTACTTATGTTATTTCAAAATGCATCGAATAGGATGTCCATAGTAAATCTAACGGTGAATATATTATCACAAGCCCAACCAATAGTTAGATTAATAGGGAAGAACCCTTATCTTACGCTATGTAACACCTCAAAATTCTGTTCGTTTTATCTTTCCTCCTAAACCAGAGTTACAGAGCGAGAGAACTAGAGAAACCTAAGCAGAGTAAAAAGGGGATAAAGTTCTAGGCTTAAAATCAGGGAAACATTGAGATTTGTTAGAGTAAAAAGGGAAATCGGATTTCTAAAGTTTGGAAATATTTTTAGGTCTACCGTAGGATCAAAATCAAATGGTATTTTCTTAGGAGATTTTTCCGAAAAAAGGAAATCGTAGACCAAACTCAATCGATTTTTCAGTTCACCCTAAATAATTTTGAGCGGGATGAAAATGAAACGCAAAATATTTTCGGCGGGATTATTCAATCTGTGCGACTTTATAAAGGGCCGTATGGTGTTGAGGAATTGCATGGCTAAATCTTATAAAGGTATATCCTGTTCTCAATCTTTCTTTCGTCTAAAAAGCTTAGTTATTCAAACCCTAATTGATTCAAACCTTAATTTTTGAATCAGACCCAATTGATTCAAAGGTTAAGTTTTGACTCAAACCCTAATTCTTAATTTTTGATTCATTGAAAGCAGGGTTTATGCACCTGTTTATTTCTTATTAAGAAGAACAATGGTGTGCATGCATGTTTAAGCTTTTCCTATGTTATGCTTAGGATCTTTATGCAGATTGTATTCTAAGTTGCATAGTGGCTGGATAACAACTCAGTCTTCTATGGTTATGGAAATGCTATTCTTTTATGTTTTTTTCTTTCTTTTCCGATGAATCTGATTAATGTTTTTCACACTGCAAACAATAGTTTAAGCTTCTGTGGTTCTCCCTGAAACCACTCGACATCACATTCTTATCTCATTTAGCTGGCCACATTCTCTGTCGTGTATACTCCCGTGTCATTGACGTTTTGTATAATGGGATTATAATTATGTCAGAGCTAGGTCAATTGAATGTTATTCCTTGGTTTTTTTATCTGTCTATTCTGATGAATGTTTTTCACATTGCAAACCAATAGTTTAAACTTCTGTGGTTCTCCCTGAAACCACTAGAAATCACATTTTTATCTCATTTTCATCAACTTTAGCTGGTCAGTAAGCTTCCATCTGTCGTGTATACTCCCGAGTCATTGACATTTTGTATAATGGGATTATAATTATGTCGGAGATCGGCATCCGTCGTTTGTTTTTAGGGAACTTGGTAGGTTTACATAATTGTGTATGTTTGAACTGGAGTCTTGCTTGAGTTCTTTCAATGCTCTAGTAAAAACCTCAGCGATTAATAATTTTTTAATTGTTATATCTTTTAACAATTCTGAGACGGCATCCTGCTCTTGCATCTAATCATACTAATCAAGACCATGTTAGTACTGACATAATCAAGACCATGTTAATTGACTGTTATAATTTTGCTTGTGTCTAGCTTAATAACTTTTGACTTTTGATTGAAAAGAATTCAGACCTTATTTGATTGAATCATATACATGTATATGCAGTTTCCTATATGACTACACAAGAGAATTCGAGTTGGGAGCCAGAGTATGATGATGATGAGTATGCTGAAAATGAGACTGCAGCCCTGGAGGCTCAAGCCTTGCAGAATTTAGGAGAGTCAGAGGATGAAGACGAAGATTCCGATGGTAGTCGCACCGGTTCCGATGGTGATAGCTCCAGTTCTGATGATGAATCGACTGAAAGTCCTGAACAGCCTGGTAATGCTATACTAGCTTGTCTGTTTTTGTTTGCTTTGGACTTAAAAAATATGAGTACACTCTTACACCATGTTTACTCTTATTTTGGGTTTTTGAACTATAAAAAGACACAGGAGCTCCAAACAATACAGTAGAGTCTAAGGAGAATAATGTTCGAGGTTTAACAAGATTGAAGAAGCTAAAGAAAAATTTTGACGGCGAGAAGCATGTGATAGAATTTGATAATTTTGGTCGATTTAAGGGGAAATATAAAGCTGAAATTGCTAGTTACATGGGTGTATTGGTACGTCGAGACGTTGGTCTAAGGCACTTGAAGTGGAAGGAAGTGAATTCAGTGATGAGGGATAAGTTATGGCACGAACTATTGGTATGTATATGCTGATCTATATTGATTTTTAATACTATATTTGTTATTAATTTGTTACCTGCCGTTAACATCTCCATATTTTGGCAGCGGTTTTATGAAATTGAGGAGACTATGAGAAGACAAATTATGAAATATTTTGGGGAACATTTGCGCAACTTCAGAAGAAAGTTGTATGTAAAGTTCATAGTGCCCAATTTGGGTAAACCTGCTAAACTAAATACTGTTCCTAAACAATATCGTGTCATTGTGAACCAAGAACAATGGGACAAGTTCGTAAAGTGGAGGTTGTCTGATAAATGCAAGGTTGTATATTGCACGTTTTAGTTTGGAAATATTGATATTAATTTCATTAATTAGTCTAACTTTTTTATGAATGAAATTCTTTAAATCTGTATGCTCAGGAGTTGTCCATTAGGGGAGCTAAGGCGCGTAAGAACCACAAATATAACCACAGGACGGGAAGAGCAGGGTATGCAGGGCTGTTGGAAAAATTAGTAAGTCCAGTTTGTTATACAAAATTATTATTATTTCCAGTTTAAATTATAGTATTATCTATCTAATTTTTCTTCTTGTGTATTTTATAATTACTAGATTAATGAGAAAGAGATCCTTGAAGATGAAAATCCTTCACGGTCTTTACTATGGAGGAAGGCACATCAAAACAAAAATGGAGAATACGATGACGATGATGTTAGGGAAAAAGCAGCTCAGCTTGTAAGACGACTGAAACTATCTAGCTATTTGTTTTGTGCTTGAGTAAATGTGAAAATAATTTTGATTTAATTGATTATCACTTCTAATCCCTTAATTCTTTTTTTGTGCAGGAGGATTTTGATAAGCAGCTGGAAGATGGAACTTTGAGAAAACAACCAGGCAATGATTCTATCACCCTTGTGTTTGGGGAAGAACATGCTGGGCGTGTAAGATGTATAGGCAAGGGAGTGACTCCAACAACGTACTGGCACCTGCCACGGAAAGGAGCATCCAAGGAGCACATTGAACTGAAGAAACAACTGGAAGATGAAAGACGCGCGAACCAAATGGAGAGAGATAGGAAGGATGCAGAAATGAATGAAATGAAGGCAGCAATGAAGGCACAAGAAGAAATGATGAGCAGCTTAATGTCTCAGCTAAAATCTCAAGGCATATTGAAAAAGAAAATCAAAAGCAAAAAGGCACGGGTATGTTTAACATCATCCAAGTAATTTTGATTAAGTATGTATTTCCTAATAATTCTGCAGTATCTAATATGTCAACTGCACTATATAGAAATCTCCTATTAGAGAGAAGTCTCTTATGCTTGAATTCCCTGTTACAAGCATTTCTCCGACTGAAAGGAATGAATCTAATACAAATAGAAATGACCCTGAATCTGAAAATGTATCTCAGTCTACGGGATCGAAAGATAGTTCTGAACTCCAAATGGTATGTTTCTTTTGCAGGTATTTAAAAATATAGTGCTTTGAGAGTTCCATTTTTTGTTGATGTTAATATAGCGTATATTTTTGTAGTCTGGAAAATACAAACAAAAGTCTCCTGCATCTGAGCATCTACCCCTTAGTTCACCAGACAATTCTCAATCGAAAGACAAAACTGAACTTTCAACGGTATGTCCTTTCACAGGCATTTAAGCATTTTGAGATTTGAATCTGTTGATTCAATATAACATTTCTGTTTTGCAGATTGGTAAATGCAAACTGGCTCATGCTTCACTGAGAAATATCATTGCATGGGGTTCGGTTCTTCCATCAGTGCCAGGTCAGAAGGTTCATGGAGATCCACTCCGGGATGATTGTGTCAGAGTGACGGTTGAAAAGTCGATATTAAAGAATCATTGTTTGCCAGTCCCATCTACTCATCTCAAAACAGTAGAGGATGCTGAAAAATCTATAGTAGCTTGGCCTAAAGAGTTTGTGATCTCTTGCTCTAGTGTAAGTTGCTTTATTATACATGTTTATTACCTTCTGCATCCTGACCATATAACTGTTAACATGGTTTTTTCCCTTAATTATACATCCACTGGCTTGCTGCAGGGCCATCCACTTTCAGACCCCGGTGAACATGATTCTGACCCAAACGATGAATATGATTCTGACCCAAACACTAGAAGACAAAGAAGAAGAAACCTTCATATATGAAGAGCGGGGAACTAAAGTCTCGGAGATCCAGCAAGAGACTCAAGACTGCAGCCTAATTATTAATAGAAATATCGTGGACTATAGGATTTGGATGTTTAAACTTTTAAGTCTCTCTTTGAAAGTTTGTTTTCTCAAGGTTACTGCACAATTATCAGATTGAGATGTTTATTATATTGTGAAATGAAATTATTTTGGTACAATTCTAATTCTAGTCTTCATTTTTTTTATGGATGGTTATTTAGGTGATTTTTGAATAGCTACATTGAAAACACTTGATGTGTCCAAAAGGTGAACAATAGCTACATTCAAAACACTTGATGTGTCCAAAAGGTGAACAAAAGCTACATTCAAAAAACTTGATGTGTCCAAAAGGTGAACAATAACTACATTGAAAACACTTGATGTGTCTAAAAGTTGAACAATAGCTACATTCAAAAAACTTGATGTGTCCAAAAGGTGAACAATAGCTACATTGAAAACACTTGATGTATCCAAAAGGTGAACAATAGCTACATTCAACACACTTGATGTGTCTTTCGAAAAAATTTAGCCACGGTGCTACAAATTTTTAGTAGCCATAACTTATTAATTGGCCATGTAAAATGTTTATCATGTGTCCAAAAATATGGATGGCCATGGTACCATAGATTAAACGTGACTACAAATCATGTATTAGCCATGTTAAATTATTTTCCGTGTGTCCAAATGATAGAGATGGCCATGGTTGAGAAAAATTAGTGTGACCGCAACTCATGAATTGGCCATGATAAAATGAATTTTGCGTGTCCAATTGATGACAAAGGCCACGACTATAATAAAATTTACGTGACTTTAAGGTAAACTTTAGCCACATATAATTAAATTGTGTGTCTATAAGGATCCTATGGCCACGGTGATAGTGAAAATGCTTAACTACCAAAAAAATATTGAGTACCATATAGACACGGTTTTAGAGTTATGGCCATGGTTAATCATATTTTATAGCCACTCAAAGTTTATGCAGCCATAGGGATACCTTTTTGTCTCGGCACCTGATGCCACATTTTTGGAGTGAAAAAAATCCATGACCAAAAGCCTATGGACACGGTGATTAAGTGTGGCCAATGTAAAGATTTGTACTAGTGCTCACAGTTGGTAATTCGTTAGATAGAAGGTAAATATAGTACAATAGAACCATCTTTGCAGAAATACAAAAAATTGGTCATGGAGTTAGCATATCGAATTCCAACAATAAGTTGGAGACACATAGGAAGAAAGTATAAAAGGTTCGCAGATGCATTGGCTTTCATACCTTCCATGTTAGTAGATCCAGTCGGACGAGATATAAAGATACAAACACTCTTTTTACCATCTATTAAAAAAGAAGAATAAACAGAAGCAGATGTGATGATGGTAGAAGACAAGGAAGAAGAAAAAGTAAACGAAGACAAAGATTGGAGAACTGAACTTCATTTATATTTAGACAAGTGAGAAGTACCAAGAAAAAGGTTAGAAGCACACAAGTTAAAAAGTCGTGCGACGAATTATGAATTAAGAGATGGTATTCTATATAGAAGATCATTTCTTGGACCTTCGCTTAGATGTCTTACGCAAAAAGAAGGAATGGAAATCTTAAAGGCATTACATTATGGGGATGCTGGAAACCATAGCGGAGGAAGGTCACTCGCATACAGAGCGAAGATACAAGGATATTATTGGTCGTACATGCATGAAGATGCAAAACAAGTATCAAGGCGATGCGAAGAGTGTCAACGTCATGGGAAGAAAATACACGCGTCCGGAGCAATGCTAAATACATCAGCAAATGCATGGCCATTTGGAAAATAGGGAATTAATATTATTGGTCCGTTTATACCAGGTACAGGACAAAGAAGATATTTAATCGTTGCAACAGACTATTTCACAAAGTGGGCAGAAGTAAAAGAAGTTCAACATATTCATGATAAAGACATATTAACGTTTATTTTTGAGAATATCATATGCAGATTTGGCATCCCTGCACAATTAGTATCTGATAATGAAAAGCAATTTGAGGGCGATAATATAGAGATGTTACTCAATGCATTCAAAATTCAAAGCGGAAAATCTACCCCTTTATATCCACAGAGTAATGGACAGGTAGAAGCAACTAACAAAACAATCGCAGACACATTGAAGAAGAAGTTGGAAGTAAACAATAATGGGTAGTGCGAACAAGTACATAATGTAGTATAGGCATACAGAACAACAAGGAGAGAAGCAACATGAATGTCACTTTTATGTTTGACGTATGGGGTAGAAGTAGTGTTACCAACAGAGATAATTATCCCTACAACAAAGAAAAAAGCCTGGGAGAAGAATATAAGTGCGGATCTAATTTTAACAAAACTTGATGATCTAGAAGAAACTAGAGAGGTCGCTCTACAACATATGGAAAATTATCAAAGAAGATTAGCTCGAGAATACAACAAAAGATTTAAGATAAGAGAGTTTCGACCAGGAGAATTGGTGTTGCGGGAAATACCGATTTATCAGAAAGGAGGAGATGAGAAGTTAGAAAAGAAGTGGGACGGACCATATGTAATAAAAAGAATAGTTGGTAATGGAGCTTATGAGTTGAGGGATCCTGAAGGAAGAGATGTAGGACGCAAGTTAGATTGTCCTTGGAATAGATTATATTTGAAGAAGTATTATCCATAAATACTTGCGATGTAAATCACACAGATGAAAAGGACGCGAAGTTACGAATGCGAGTTCATATTTTTGAACATGGATGTAATATTCAATTCAAAGAATAAATTTGAATATTTAGCTCATTCTCAAGAAATTCTTTGATAATAAAAAGGAAAATTTTAGACCTTGAAGTAAGACCTTAATAGAAGGCAACAGAAATAAAAACTCTAAATAGGGAGGCTAGGCATCCGAATGTGGCGTGCAACCTCGTTCGCATAAATTCAAGAGGCAAAAAGTAAGACCTATCGCACGTCATAGTCAGGGAAAACCTGGTAAGCATGACTCAAGGGAAAGCTACATCGACCCTGGAACTTGAGTCATGGAGATTTGGGGTGAGAAAAACGAAAATGCCCATCCAGGAGAGACACCTAAATTGAAAGATTGGGTTAATAAGATCTTTCCTAAGGAGTGCAGAAACTCGATCAGGGCGCCGAGGTACACGGTTGAGTCAAGAGTGCCTGGGGCGTCTGAAGCGTACCTTGCCACTCTTGACAAGTCCTAACTATGATGCACTCGGTCCAAAGAAACCCCACTTAGGGTGCGGTCTCGTAACCATAAACCTTATCGGTGGAGGGATAAGAGACTGCGAAATCAACTGGTTTTTGTATTACCGGATGGGAGGAGCCAACCTTAACCCGGTAGAGGTAAGCTTCCTTGAAGGGGCAACCAGGGGGAATATAAGGACGACACCCTCCATTAGGGAGCTGAATTGTGCCAAAAGACGTAAATGTCATGAGGCTTTTTACTCGTGGGAGTATTAAGGCTTTTCATATTTACGCACATAAAAAACCTGCAGAGGTAATAATACAAGAATATGATAAGGCGAGATCAATGGGTCTTTACAGTTAGGTGTAATGACCGCCTGCGATATCGTCACACAGAAATAAAAGATAAATTCAGGCAAAATAATATCTTTACTTAGGAAGGCAAAATAAGGCCTCATGAGAAAAGTTATATATAAACTAATGTTGTTTCGCAGGGAATCCGAGAACGATAACAGGACAAATAAATTCGCACACTTGTTTCTTACAAGAAATATAATAAGAGGCAAGTATGGGAATTAAAATAAAAAGATATTATCCTTCTTGATTAAGAAACAAGTTCAAAGTGTGTCAAAATATAATAGGGGAATTCGGATAGTTAAAAAATAAGAAGACTAAGCATTGTCAGAAGGTACATCTTGTTCAACCAAAGACTTTTCAGCATCAATCTTGTGGCTTGGATTCGGGTCCTTAACTTCAACATCAGCCTTATCAACAGAGTCCACATTGCCATATTTGTCCTTCTTAAGTTGATCATCTGAAACGGGAACATCAATATCATCTTCATGATCTTTTCATCATCGCTTATAAATTCATAGTCACTATCTGGCTCAGGCTACTTCTCGTCCTCACTTATATTAAGTGGAGGGACATTTACTGGAGAGAGAGAGTTTCTTAGAAGGATTTGGTTAACTAGAGTCTGAGCATTAACACGAGCCTTGCGAATAACTTCTTTTTCAATATTTCTGGCATTAATTTCCATGAAATTTTGAAGATATGCGAATCTTCTTCGCGCCCGGTCCCGAGAAGCAGTGAGAGAAACCTCAAGATTCGTATAAGATATCTCCAGGTTCGCATGATCTTTGCGAACTTTAGCTAAGTCAGATCTCAACTGGGAAATAGTGGATTGATTCGACTTTTCGGATCCTGCAAAGAGTAATATAGGATCATAATTTGGAAACAAAATCCGCATTAATAAAGTCCAAAGAAATGAATAAAGAAGACAAGCAAAATAAGGTAGTCAACTCTAGCTGACTACATTCGCAGAGTTTAGAAAAGGCAAGAGTGTTATTCTTCATACTTTCCATAGCTTTATCAAAATCATCACCAACTAAACCACTGAGATCGAATCTTCTTTTAATCAGCAGAGAGGGAATTATTGTTTTTCTTAAGGACATCCTAAGAATGCTTCAATTGATCATATTGTTCTTGAAGCTGGTTCATCTTCACAGTCAAGTTTATTTTAGTTTGGATGATTGATGGTATTTTTCAATGATGTTGTAGTAAGATGATTCGTTCACTCAGATTTGTTGAGAATTTGTTTTAAGATTTAATAAAGAAAATAAGGAAAAATATATATACAAAATTTGTCACATAATAAAGAGAGACCGGGACTCGGGATTCCACTGGTTTTCATGTTCATGGGGTTCATAAATTAATCCTAGACATTTATATCTCAAAGCAAAAGAAACAATAACTCTATTCTTTGCCAAAGTAGATTTCGTAAAACATCAATTGTAAATTACAAGCATAGTGTATCTAAAGAATCTAAGACTAAGCATACACTATCTAACAAGATAACAAATGATGAATAGAAATCATAAATCATTTAAAATTTATGCAAAAAGTAAATAAGGAATTTATTAAATTACCCCAAGGATGAAATACAGCTTCCTCCGTCGTCCCAGTGATGGGTTCTAGCTCCACATGGTGAAAACACACTCAAAAAGATAAATCATAGCTTAAATGGTGTTTTTATTGGAGAAATAAAATAAAACAGAGATTTGCAATGGTCTACGGGTGTTACAAATGTTGCAAGGAAGCTGTTACAAAATTATAGCACAAAACAGTCGCAGAAGCAACAGTCTTTTTCTGGAAGAAAACGAAACGGTTTTAAGACACTAGAAAACGACTGCTACTTGCAGTCTATTGTTCTTCGTGTTCTTCTCTAATGGCAGCAGCATCAACTCTCTGCCGCTCTAATTTCTATACTCTGTTCTCACCCCTAACTCTCCATCCTCTCTCATAACCCTCAGAACCCTTTATATACTCTCCAGAATCAAAAATACTCGCCAATAACTCCGAATAATCTTCATTACTCGATAATATTATTCACTGCCAGTCACGGGATTTCTTCCCTTTTTACAACTTCTCACGCGTCTGTATCCATCCAATATACTCTTAACAGACTCATACACGTCATAGAATATGATATACATGCTCTGACCTCGTGCAATTTTTCCAAGAATAAAGAAAATCTCGAGAATAACTCATGGGGATATATGATGCTCTGTTTTCTTCCAATCGGTGATACAACCGTACTTTGACGAGTCTAAGAGGATTACCAGCTCTATTTGCGGTTAGCAGGCCCAAACCAAGCTAAAACTTCGATTGAGTTTCACTAGAAACTTTCCAAACCAAATCTAGAATATTTTTCCCGTGAACACGCAACTCTGTTTCCTTCTACCGATTATCTGGTCCAACTGGATTGATTTTGAATATCACAGCACGTTTGTTATGCCCGTATGAACAAATCCAATCAAATTCAGCCGTTTAGTCTCACTGAAACGAGCTCAAATCGCAACCCTAATTTCGGCAGCTGAAGGTTGGTTTTTCCCGTCGGTTTTCATAATTCAAATGAAGAAGAAATGGTATCCCCCTAACCAAACTGGGGGTGCGACTAGCAGCTGCCCAACTGAGGTGCCCCTTAGTAATTTTGGTGCCCCTTAACCAACGGTGAGAGTCCGAATAACACTTGTCCTCCAAGGGTGCCCCGGGCAAGTTTTCGAGCCGAAATTTCCAAAAATATTTATTTCCAAAAAAATACATACAAACACACAAAACACCATAATAAGGACAAAAATGAGTACTAACAATACGAAACATTGAGGACAAATTAGACATATAAATGCGTCTATCAAATACCCCCAAACTTATTATTTGCTAGTCCTCGAGCAAAACTAATAAAAAATAAAATCCTAGTGACCGAGTTAATCTCCGGAGGGTTTACCAGAGGTGTACCCACAAAACCATTGCTTCTAATGGGTCACAAGTATCCAAAGAGCTACGAGGACATACATATTCTCAACCTATCTCCAAGTAACTAGAATGCCAGAGAAATTAAAGGTGTCAGCTCTAAAGCTGACTGAAGAAAAGGGGAGACACATCCGCACCACTGCTAGATAAAGAGATATCCGCTACACAACTAGATAAACATTGTAAGATGCGTCCGCTGCTTTACAGCTGGATAAGATTAGGAGAGAGATAAAAATGAGAGGGACATCTGCTACACAGCTGGACTAATTACGTGTGATGAGTTAAACCAGTTCTATAAAGATCTTGTGCCAGATTGAAAGCAGACTAACAAAGAAACCAAAATGCATCTTTCTTCGACTCTCTCACAGTGCTCAGTAGAAATAACGTCTTCTTCGGTCTTCAACTGTTGATGATAAACTCTCGAACCTCATAGAACCTTGACAATTAACTCTTCTCTTCGATTTCTTGCTTCACTTATAAATTTCTTCTTCCCTATGGCCAAAAAGAACGTAATGATGTTTCATTTTTTTTTTTTTTTTTTTTTTTTTTTTTTTTTTTTTTTGATGAACGAAAAAATTACAAGACAAAAAATTACATGGCCATGAGAGAAGGACTTTCAAAACTTGGATCTTCGCAACTTGTGATGTCTTGGTATCATGAACTTCAACAACTTATATCATTTGTTGTTATAACTATTTGTAACTAAGTCTTCAACTTTGATTTTTGAAATATTCTTTTCTATTGTTACTTCTAAACCTTAAACGTCTTCAACTTTCTTCATATATTTTGATGTCGCTCCGCTTGTTGATGATGATAAGTTTCTACTGAGAGAGAGTCGTAATAATTCAGTAACTAAGACTACATTGTGAGGTTGCTTTGTCTTTCTGGCATTTCCTCTTGACCTACTCGCCTTTCCATCATGGATGGTTAGGTCCATCACGGTTACCCTCTGAAAGGAACAAGTTCTCTCCTGAATTTCAAGGATCTCAATGTCTTTTTCTCTAATGTCTCAATAGGTTGTTATCTCTAGCATTCCAATTTCTATCTTTTCGGTGAGAAACAGTATGTAAACTTAGCTAACCGGGTACTATGTGACGCTAGAAGTTTCAAAAATGCACTAAAATGTTTCTCCAATACCCCCAAACTTAAATATAACATTGTCCTCAATGTTCTAAAGATAAAATCAAAAGCCTGAACAAGGAGAAACTGTTACCACTTGAAGCAAAAGAGATAAGGAAAGATATTACCGTGTCGCAAGAATATTGGGTTACCTCCCAAGAAGTGCTAAGTTTAAAGTCTTCAGCCAGACATCGGAAGGAATTAGTCACCTCATAGAATCATATAGAAGTAGTCGGAATAACTGTGGGTCATCTGGATCAAAAAGTATTACCCACAAGAAGAGGAAACTGCAACAGACCAAAAAGATGCCGAACATACCCTTGTTTAAGACAACTACATCTAGTTGTGGCTCAGGTTCAGGTTCTATAACTGGGTCTAGATAACAGGTTTTCGTCGGTTGGATTTCCTCAAAGCTAAGATCCGGTTCAGGTATTAGAGTCTGGAAAAACTCAACTAAGAACTTATAAGCACATCACAACAACCTGAATAACTGGGGATCCTCTAAGTCAATCAGATTTGACTCACACAGCTGACCACAATGAAAGAGGTGGTCTTCCTTAAGAAAATGTGTCGACCCTAATATTCTAAAGTGATTAGGTTTAGTCTCAAAACTTAATAACCGACACATCTTAAAATCAAAAGTTCCCACAATTGGTTGAAAAGTTTTTGGTGGGAAAACAAAGTCAATCTTGGTATCATAGCCTGGGTTAACCACATCAACCAGAGGATGGGTTTCTAACAACTGAGCTTCTTTTTGGACATCATTAGGTTCGGGAAAACGTGTATGAAGATAATCTTGTAAGATGGTTGAGGCACAAATGTCAAGTCCTACAGGAGGGTACTTTCTAAGAGTTAAAGCACACGGAGAATGATAATCACCCCCAAACTTAGAGTTTTCTGTGTCTCTAGAAAGACTAGTCACAACTTCCCTAATTTCTAGGTCATCAGATTCCTGGAAATGGTCAATAGATTCTTCTAAGTTGGGTTCATACTCACTCATTTCTACGAGTTTATCATCTTCTAAGACTATTGTTTCTAAATTTCTAGACTCTAAAACAATATTCTCCGAATAAACTCGTTCCTCAAAACTATCATCGGCTTCGTAGACAGGAAATACTACATCATCTAAAATGGGGGTATCTCTAGTCAAATCCCCGTCCTTTTGAATAGGTGAATAATTAGTAAAATTATTTGGATTTGTACTAGAAACAGTACTATCATTATAACGCTCAATCGGAGTAACAAATTCCTGATCACTATGCCTACATATTTCATGTTCTTCATCAATACTATCCTCATCATAATCATCACTATAATAACATGAAAATGATCGAACCTTATCAAAATAAGTAGTGTTACCAATTCTAACCTCGTCATCTTGATTATGTGAATAAAAACTATCCTTATTTTTGAGGGTGGTATTGGGAAAACTACACTGGAAATTAAGACTATCCTGAGCAAGTTTTTCCACAATCCTATCTGTATTCTCAGTAAATTGCTTGAGGGTCTCTTCTAGAGATATCTTAGTTGACCGCTCTACGGACTCTTTTGGGAGAAGAATATTATAAGTATCTTTCATAAATAACTTCCGTGCTGACTCATTGAAACTCTTGATAGACTCTTTTAGAGAAATAGAAGGATTGTTTGTGGGTATATGGATAGTAATTGGGCTCACAATGGTATGGACCATAACCTTCAAAAGTTTCGCGTTCCCAATCACTATTCACACTATGGTCATAAAAAGGATAATGTCCAAGCTGCTCAGTCGGATACTCATTGTATTGGCTATTATAATACCAGTTCGACATCTTAAATGCAAGAGAATTCTAAACAAACATAAAGAAGGCTGACTCGACCACAACAAGCCTATTTTATCTAGCAAACAAAAATCATGATGGATCCACTTAGATTGTTTCTAGACCATCTTCTAATCCTTCGAAAGGGAATTCGTTACAATTTGAGCAAACCCCTATGGAATCAATCCGAGTCAAAGTAAGTTGAATAGAGATGAGGGAAGCTGCGTGGAGCTTTGATACCCAAGGCCTCACCGCATTACAAGGCGGCGCAGTCACGCATTCAACTCACAGAAACCATCATGAACTTCGAAGTATGCTTAAAAGAGTAACCAATATTTTTCGAATGACTTTCCTATTAAGCTCGTTACCCTATTGGTCTCGTTCTAGTCAAAATTTTAGGCTTAGGTTCGCGTAGGTTACGTGTTCCTAAGGCGGCAAGAAGGAAACGGTGATGAAATCCGAGTCCTTATCTTGATTTGGCTAGGCCTTTCCATTTACTAGAAAATTAAATCCGATTTCAGGTCCTCAACATATAGGCATACAAAATCATCCAGTAAACCCGCTGACAGGGGATTCGCGGGTGTTTAGAATTCTTACCTCCCGTTCCAGACGGGGGATGAACCGTTGAAGTCGACTCGGGCCACCGACTCCAATGTCAGTGTACGAAACCGAGGGGCCGAGACGATATCATAATCATCGTCCTTCTCTGCAAACAGTTTATTTAAAAGTACCCTCACTAGTGGAAAATGGGTATTATACAACTCACATCAGAGACCCTCATTGACCGTAGTAGGACCGTTGACCAAATATAACAGTCCCTGATATGGTAAAAATACAGACAAAATCCGAGAGTATATTCAGCCGTCTCTGAATAGGAAAATATATTTACCATTCTGCCATCCAAAACAGAGTCCCTTAAACTGCGATTCAGATCTGGTACTTCTGTGTCAGAATTTTTTGGGCCCACGCAGTGTACTGCTACGATTGAGCCATCTGAAGTGAATGGCTGGATGAACATACCTTATCTCTTTGTTTTTATCACTAAACCAAATACCCTTCGTACTCAGCCTCACATGTCTCCCTCTCCATCTAAACCTATCTTCTCTTTCTCTTCCCAGAAACTAAAACAAAAAACCTAGTTGTTTCTCCTCAAGAACATATGGGTTGAATTATTAATCGAATAAGAAATCTTCCACCAACACTAATTCATATCTTTGCATCGTTATCTTCGATCTGAAACCAATTTCATCTTCCATCATATTAACTCAAAAGTAAGTAGTTGTCGGAAATAATTTCTTTCCATCTCAGAAAATCAGATAATTGATGTTTTGGAATTGAAGAGATGGATAAGAATGGAGGAGGGTATAATCTAAGAACATTAGAAGAAGTATCTAGATATTTTAAAGGTAGAAGAGCTGGAATGATTAAAGCTCTTACTTCTGGTTAGTATTCAATTTGATTCTTCTACTCATCTACAATTTCTTTTTTAACCTTGGTTTTTTTTTTTGGAATTTCAGGGTTTATGGGTTTTGGTTCTAATTTGTTTTTGTTTGTGTTTATTTGTGGATTGTACATATGGAAGAATTTTTCACGCAGTGCGATCCTGGTGATGATATTTCTTCTCCTTCGATCTTATCTCTATTTACACCATTTTTGTTAATTATCGGCTATTTTTTCATGTTTCTTTTGGGATTTTTTTTTCGAGTTTAGTTATCAATGTTGGTATGTTTAGTAGATTAGGGTTGATTTGAGGGGTTTTGCTTGTTAGGGGTTGTGTTTTCTTGATTTTTTTTGATGTACTGATTTGACCGAATTAGAGTATTTGATTCGATTTGGATTAAATAGTTGTTGTTGTTTGAAGCGGATTTTAGTGTGTTTTAAGAGGATTTTAATGTGGGGATTCAAGATGGGTGACTTTATGTTGTTTTAGATTCTGGGATTGTAGTTAAATCTTGGTATTGTTGCTCAAATTGAGTTATAGTAGTCAGCTTCTGGGGTTGATGCTAAAATTGGGTTTTTAATTGATCATGTTAAGCCTTGGTTTGGAATTGTTGGCGATGTAACCTGTGTGCTTTTATGGTTTACAGTGGACAAAAACAATGGAGGTTATGAAACCTATGGATATGTTTCAGCTGCTCAAGATCCTAACATGTATTTTAACCAAGGCTATATTCTGCCAACTAATAGGTCTATATTACTTATGAATGCATAAGATATCTTATAAATGCATTTTTTTTTATATAAATTGGACTCAATTATCTCATGGGATTCATGTATATTCAACGACTAGAAGACTAGAATTTGAGAATGATATCGTGCCAGATTGAACGTGGTATGGCTAGCTAGTCCAAACTGGTAGCTAGGATTATCTTTTAAATTCTATATGGTAGATTGATTAGTCCTATTTTGGAAAACTACTGCAATGACATTCAAGTGGTGTGGGGTAGGAGTATCATAGCTTGTGGATTGGTTCCTTGTTTGTCTTTAAAATGCGGAATACTGCGAATGTCTCCATAGAATATGATGACTGTTACGGCTTAGGATGGATGGATTTTATTTCAAATACAAAATAAATTCCATTGGGTACTGATAAGCTAGGGATTCTTCATGTTAAATGGGTTTTCCCCCAAATTTATTTAAAATGTCAGAGTGTCTCTTTTGATTGTGTGTACTCTATTTAACTTGTAAATCTCGTTATCTAGATTTAGACCATCCCCATTTAACATACATTTTTAATATCATGGGTTTGTTATATGTGACCTAGGTTGCGATTTATAAAGATTGGCAATGCGAAAACTCATGAACTGTTTTTATTTTGTCTGTATTACAATTAATGCCTTTTGCCAGTGATATTTGTTCGATGTTATACTTCTTTGATGGTTTTCAGTAGTAGACACTAGATGCATTCTTGTGTTCGCACTATCGGTTCTCTGTTGTTCACTCATCTAGAGTTCAGAAGCACTATGATCCTGGGTGTCATGATGAGCTTGGAATAAACTTCTGTGCAAAACTATTTATGTGGCCAAGACTTGCATAACATTAGTTTTGTCTTGTTAATGACATATTTTTAACTGCCAAGGAAGGGGTTGGTCCGTGTATGGGGGTTGATCTATTGAGGACCATGGTTTCTTTATTATACTGTGATTTCCTACATATTGGGGACCTTTTTATTAGAGAATGGTTTTGTCACTAATAAAGAGATTTTTCCTTTAATTTAATTTCATTCTCCTTTACCCTGCACACGAATTGTTTAATTTTAGCAATTTCACCTGTATTATCATGCACGTTTGTTGTGGAATAGAGCAGAGGGTCAATCAAATGATTTTCTTTTCTTGTGTTGTATGGTTGTTCCCAAAATTATACTTGGTTATCTATGAGCTTTGGTGTATTTCATACTCAAATTGATGCATAATGGTTGATTTTGCAGCACTTGGAAACTGTAATCAAGTCTCGCATCCCAGGCCTCCAGTCGCTAATTAATAAAAGTATTGCTGAACTAGAGGAGAAATTCATTCGTTTTGGCAAGGCTTTTGCTTCTGATGCTGGAGTAAGTCTAGCTTAAATCTCAGTCTTCAATTCAGATCCTATTGTCTTTAGTCTTCGATATGCACTTATGAGCAAACATGGACTAAGTTATGGAGATTTGTCGTCTTTTGACCTAATTCACTAATTGTGGTTTTTTGTAGGGTAAATTGTACTCAATTATGGAGATTTGTCGTCTTTATGATGGAATTTTCAAAGAACATCTTGACGGCATGTATGTAGCTGGTAGATTGGAATGTAGCTGGTGTTACTTTCTGGTAGATTGGAATGTAGCTGCCTCGGCGCACACATGTGAGTTGATAACAAAACTTGAACCTCCTTTTGTGATTTTATTTTGAGTTTTATCTGTTTCCTTAGAATGATCTATCTGTCCCCCTGTAATGTTGTTACTTACAAAAAAAAACATGAGCTTCCAAAGGATTCAACCCATTTCTTTGTATCAGCCATCCATTTCCCTGAAGCTCTTGTTTTGTTTCAAGCTTGTCCTTTCGTAGTCATGGTTGTGAGATAATTTTCCTGCAGTGTGTGGCCAATACTTCATGTCTTGATGGTCATCTTTACCCCAGATAGTATTATTAGTTGTTAAGTTACATATGCTTCTACTGGAGGGCAGTTTGGAGTCCAGCTCATTGATTGAATTCTGTAACATATTACATAACTTACTTTTGATAATACTGTCATCTCTTAACTTATTTTGCTCTACCATGTATGATGAACTAAACGAAGTTGTTGATTTGCTATGCAGGAACGATGTTCTTTGTCGTATGTGAACCAGGGACAACCACATGGATGCTCTACTTGATATCAATCATGAAGTATTGGCTAAGTTCATCATCATCGGAGGTGCTTATCGTTTTATTGTTTAAAATGTTGTTGTTAGAACTTACAAGCTAGCTCAGGCATGTATTGTTATGAACTCAGAATTTTATCCTTTTTTGTGTAGTTTTAAACCCAATGGATAAAATGAATGAATGTTGAATTCACAGTTTGAGTTTAAATTTGAAGTATCATTCGAATTTCAGTTAAAATTGAGTTGCATTTGAATTTCAGTTCAATTTGAGGTTGCATTTGAATTTCAGTTCAATTTGAAGTTGCATTTCAATTTCAGTTTGACTGTAATTTGACTTGACTGTAGTTTGACTTAACTAGACTTGACTTGACTGTTTGACTTAAATACCAGTAAGATTAATCCAGATTCATCCATTCAGCTGATCTGAATCTGATTTTTTTTTATATTATAATTCAAATTTACGACCAATATTGCGGGTCAACGTTTAGTTACTGTTAGAAACGGTCTCTGTTCAGAGACCCACATCTTAGGGGTCGTTCTTATAAACGACCCTTTCAGAGAACCCTACAATGGGTCGTTTAACTCGTATATATGACGTGTCCTGACAGTCGCGGAATTGTTGTTTTCCACTAGTGCCTTCCGTAGGGTTTTAAATAAATAAATAAATAAAAATGTCCAATGTCCAAAAATAAAAATGTCCAAACATAAAACTGTACAAAAATAAAACTTTACAAAAATAAAAAACTTAATTACAGTTTCTAAAAAATAAAATAAAATAAAAATTATTTACAAAATCTTCTTCTTCACTCCTTTTGGATTTCTCTTTTCTTTCCTTTTTGGGGTTCGCCTTTCTTTTCAGCACTTCTCTTTTTCTTTAGCTTAGCTCCAAATCTGAAAGCAAACAAAAGTACCAAAAAGCGTAAAAAAGAACAAATAAAAAAAAAAGTAAAAACAAATTTATAAACAAATCCGCGTCGAGGCGCCAAAAATTGATGGTATTTTTCAATGATGTTGTAGTAAGATGATTCGTTCACACAGATTTGTTGAGAATTTGTTTTAAGATTTAATAAAGAAAATAAGGAAAAATATATATACAAATTTTTTCACAGAATGAAGAGAGATCGGGACTCGGGATTCCACTGGTTTTCGTGTTCATGGGGTTCATAAATTAATCCTAGACATTTATAGCTCAAAGCAAAAGAAACAATAACTCTATTCTTTGCCAAAGTAGATTTCGTAAAACATCAATTGTAAATTACAAGCATAGTGTATCTAAAGCATCTAAGACTAAGCATACACTATCTAACAAGATAACAAATGATGAATAGAAATCATAAATCATTTAAAATTTATGCAAAAAGTAAATAAGGAATTTATTAAATTACCCCAAGGATGAAATACAGCTTCCTCCGTCGTCCCAGTGATGGGTTCTAGATCCACATGGTGAAAACACACTCAAAAAGATAACTCATAGCTCAAATGGTGTTTTTATTGGAGAGATAAGATAAAACAGAGATTTGCAATGGTCTACGGGTGTTACAAATGTTGCAAAGAAGTTGTTACAAAATTATAGCACAAAAAAGTCGCAGAAGCAACAATCTTTTTCTGGAAGAAAACAAAACGGTTTTAATACACTAGAAAACGACTGCTACTTGCAGTCTATTGTTCTTCGTGTTCTTCTCTAATGGCAGTAACAACAACTCTCTGCAACTTTAATCTTTATACTCTGTTCTCACCCCTAACTCTCCATCCTCTCTCATAACCCTCAACACCCTTTATATACTCTCCAGAATCAAAAATACTCGCCAATAACTCCGAATAATCTTCATTACTCGATAATATTCTTCACTGCCAGTCACGGGATTTCTTCCCTTTTTACAGCTTATCACGCGTCTGTATCCATCCAACATACTCTTAACAGACTCATACACGTCATAGAATAGGATATACATGCTCTGACCTCGTGCAATCTTTCCAAGAATAAAGAAAATCCCGAGAATAACTCATGGGGATATATGATGCTTTTTTTTCTTCCAATCGGTGATACAACCGTACTCTGACGAGTCTAAGAGGATTACCAGCACTGTTTGCGGTTAGCAGGCCCAAACCAAGCTAAAACTTCGATTGAATTTCACCAGAAACTTTCCAAACCAAATCCAGAATATTTTTCCCGTGAACACGCAACTCTGTTTCCTTCTCACCAATTATCTGGTCCAACTGGATTGATTTTGAATATCACACCACGTTTGTTAAGCCCATATGAACAAATCCAATCAAATTCAGCCGTTTAGTCTCACTGAAACGAGCTCAAATCGCAACCCTAATTTCGACAGTTGAAGGTTGGGTTTTCCCTCCGGTTTTCATAATTCAAATGAAGAAGAAAGGGTATCCCCCTAACCAAACTGGGGGTGCGACTAGCAGCTGCCCAACTGAGGTGCCCCTTAACCAACGGTGAGAGTCCGAATAACACTTGTCCTCCAAGGGTGCCCCGGGCAACTTTTCGAGCCGAAATTTCCAAAAATATTTATTTCCAAAAAAAATACCTACAAACACACAAAACACCATAATAAGGACGAAAACTAGTACTAACAATACAAAACATTGAGGACAAATTAGACATATAAATGCGTCTATCAATGATTTTTCATTATGGGTATTTAATTCCTTAAATGATGCTTCGTGCTGAACTTCTTGTGAACGAAGAGCTTGTTCTTGATCATCATTTATTTTCTGGAGAATTAAGTACTGACGCGAAAACATTTCTTCCTTCTTTAGAAAGGAGTGTTTCTCCATAGAAAGACTATGATTTTCTTATGACAAGGTTTGATGTATTAAATCAGCACTATACAAAAATTTAGATAAGTGGAAAATCTGATCGTTTAATATTTCAATCTCTCGAGTAAGATGACTATTTTCATGAGTTAGATTTTTAATCTGGTCAAGCAAGTATGAATGCTGGTTATTTAATTTATTTAATTGAATGTGCAACCTCTCATTATTCACACGGGTATCTTCAGCAAGAAATTGAAAAGTGAATCTCTCTGCAACTCGCTTCTGGTTTAAATCTTAATAAATGCATGAATAAGTTTAAAATATGTGGATAAGCGAAGAAATGCATTATAAGATACAATAAATAAAGAGAAAAATACTTCTAAGTTTTTGGTTTTGGTTGCGAAGACCTTCGGAATCAAGAACTGCAACCTGGAGCTCTCATTTCAGTCTACTGACTTCCTTTTTTAAAAGAGTGTTTTGGTGCGAAAGTTCTAACTGGGAGCAACTAGATTCAAAACGTCCTTCAGCTAAAATCATTCGACGATGAGATTCCTAAAGAAGAAAAAGATAAGGATAAGTAATTAGGATATTATGATCAAGAAAACATATACAAGAGGAACTTACCAAGACATCTAGAGCGGTATGAAATCTTGGATCAATTTGAGAATGGATCTCATCCCTAGTAGCTTTATCAGAAGGAAACCTGCATAGCAGTTTACTCAAAGCGGAGCAAATGCGGAGTTGGGAAGGATCATTAGTAGACGATTGAGCAGAATTGATGATGCCGAGTAAAATTTGAGAAGCAAATTTTAACTATCCAAAGCTTTCTTATCAAGAGAAAGGGGTTCCAATAAGAAAGAGGAAGATGAAGAAGGGGAAGGGGAAGCAGAAATAGAAGGAAGAGGAATGGTGAAATTCGCAGAGTTAGGAATATTTATATTATTCTGTATGGTATCAGTGTTCGCGAGCAAAGGAGTGTTCGCAAGGGTTGAAATAGTTTGAACAACATCCGAAAAAACCTTAGAGGCATGATCAGGGGTATCCTTTATTCCTTGATCAACAGTTTTCTCTTCGAGGGGGAAAGATTTCTTCGAGAGTAACGAAAATATTCGCATGAGTAGGATAAGTATTAGTTTGAGCTGTCTTTTCGAAAGGAGTTGGAGGGGTGACGTTCGCGACACCAAATTCAGGAATAGAAATATTTGATTTAAGAATTGTAGGTTTGCGAATTGTCTTAGGTTTCGGTCCTTTTCCACCACCCATCTCACAATCGGAGTCCTGCGAAAACAACGCAGATAAGAAATAGAGGCAACAATATTGTTTGATAAAAAAATAAGATATTTCTTACTCCTTTGTTGCGAAGTCTTCCTCTTGTGAGATTCTTTGTCTTTGGTGTCTGAAGATGATTTAGGGTTGGGAACGATTATTTTGAGGCCACTTGAAGAAGAGGTTTTCCTGCAAACAGTATGAGAATTAAGTTAATCATAAGATCAACAATCATGATTGAGATTAACAATTATGATCAACAATCATGATTGCGATTAACAATTATGATCAATAATCATGATTATCAAAAGAATGAGGGATTGATTTTGATAGAGTACACAAACAATATGGGAATTAAGTTAATCATAAGATCAACAATCATGATTGAGATTAACAATTATGATCAATAATCATGATTATCAGAAGAATGAGGGGTTGATTTTGATAGAGTACACAAACCTTGATTCGAGGTCCATGAAGATAATAGTGATATAACAGTAGCAGCAGTAAAAGATGAATCAGAAAAGCAGTAGCAGAAAGATAAAATAGCCTCGAAGAAGTTGAAAAGAAAAAACGAAATCAGAAGAGAAGAAGAAGTTATTTCTCTAGGATAAATCAATAAATAGGTAAAAGAGATGACCGGTTAGAAATAGGCTATATCGGTAAAAAGTAGAAGAATTGACACGTGCAAATAGATAGGCTGGAATTGCGGAAGAGTGTCGGCAAAACAAAATATGAAGAAATGAACATGTGTGATAATTTGGATTGAAAGTTTCTCATATCGCTCACTTTGTAAAGGGAACGACATGAGAAGAGGCAAAATGTAGGAGTGAAATATCGCATATTCGTTATGTATGTGAAATAACAACCATCTAATATAAGGGAAGACTAACGCACATAACAAAATTGAGATGACGTATTTGATGATGTCAGCACAGTCACGAGTAAAGTGTGATGAACTGTGCGAAGTTGAGCAAATGTACATGAGCGATTGTAACGCACAGTGATTCCGAAAATAGAGGATCTATTAGCTGTCATCCACTATGTAATATGCTATATAAAGGGAAAGCCTATCATGTAATAGGGGGGATTTCTTAGAGTGTGTTAGACAAGAAATTAGGAGAGATAAAGTTTATTTGGAGAGCAAGTTAAGTCTTTTTATTATCTTGTATCCAATTTAAGATCTTAATGAATAAACGAATGATTTTCACCATGATTTCTTAGAGTATTGTTTAGATTCTTGTATGGATGTGGCTGTAGGATTTCCTGCAACTACAATTTTTTTTTTTTGTATTTTGAACACTGTAACAAAATTTGTTTGACCCCATAGCATATAAGTCCTGGCTTCGTCCCAGGCCCGACGCGACACGAACCTCTGAGTTTTTAACTACCTGCAAAACTAGATCGAGTTGAAACAATCTTATGATGCAATGTATTACACCTGAACTTTTAACCGCATTAATATTTTCTTTCCAAAAGGCGTGCGAGGTTTGTAACAGGCATTTTACGTCTATTTCGGAGAAACAAATGAAGAGATTAATCATTAGAATACCCTAATCAAAATGTTGTTACGCCATTTAACATTTTCAATTATTTGATCTTCTATTAGCATTGCTATTATACGATAAAAACGAACTCGTACATACTTTGCAACTAAACTTTGCATAATTATTTTCATTTGCAGAAGTCTAACTTCAGTTATTCTCAACCCGGACGCAAGTGAACTTCAAAGTTCAAACCTCTCAAACAAACCCCCAAGTGCCTGTATGTCCAACTCAAATGTTGGACACTGGCTCAGTTATTTATTCGTGGTAACACTCAATTACTATCTACTTTTCACTACATATAACTATCAGTATATAATTCCCTATAGTGGTTTTTCATGATTGAACCCTTATTACATGGATTCTACAGGATACCTATCAATACAGTCCTCCCAAGGGTTATTGTCATTAGATGATGGTTTCACATTCTTGAGTGCAATCCAGACTGCACTATTACACTTGAAGCCACTTCCTAGTGCAATCTGCCAGATGAGATGATTCTTATGCATCCTTCCTTTGGCCTCAATGTAGGCCAATTCATACCAAATTGAGCTCGATGATGTGTTTCCAAATCGATGAAGAGTCATTCGAGAAGGCTCAATGTGAATGGGCGATAATTTTAGATTCTTTTCCATTTCATCAATCACTGCTTTTCCACCAGCGTGTATACAGAAATGATCGAACGCAAGCTTGAATTCTGGAATGTAAGTCTTTAAATTTGCACACTTTATTAACTTACTCGCCATCATGGTTATAAAATATCTAAGTTGTTCGCTGATAGGAAGCACGAACGGACCTAGAGTGGTGATATTGGTCTTAAGTGCCAACCCTGCAACCGGCATGAGAGTTTTTGATAGGGAGACACCAAGTAAACCCGCTTCGTCTTCCTCCCGCATCACACACTTATATGCTTTGTCATCCGAGCCAAAGTGCGTTCTCACAATATGAACCAATTTGTACTTGGCTCGTTGCTTGTCTTGAGATCTGCTGGAGAGAAGAACCGCAGCACCGCCAATACGAAATAGACAATTAGAGATCAACATAGATTTGTTTTTTCCAAGGTACCCACCCTGTTGAATGTTTTCAGTGCTCACTACAATCGCATAAGTATTTCGATGAATCTGAAGTAAATTTTTTGCGACATCAACTGCAATCACCCCAGTACTGCAACCCATCCCTCCTAGATTGAAGCTCTTAATACTATCTCTAAGCTTATACTTATTAACAATTACAGACGAAAGCGAAGGAATAGGATTAAACAAACTACAATTCACAACAAGAATTCCGATGTCCTGTGCTTTGACGAAGGTTTTAGAGAAGAGATTATCTAAAGCTCCAAAAATTACCTGCTCAGTTTCATCCCTTCCACTTGCCATTGAAAAATCTTGAGGGATTTCATGCACGGATTGAGGCACGTATGTCTCATCCCCAAGTCCAGAAACTTCAAGAATCTTACCCATAAAATTACACCAAGACTCATTGTGGTAACCTAACCTTCTTGCGTTTCCAAGGAACTTCTGGCATGACACTTTGAGGTTCGAAGGTGGTTTATAACATGCACAATCAACAAGGTAAATTGGGAAAGGCCGACTCATCCAGTAACCTACCAAACCAAAAACCGTTAGAGCTAAACAAACCATAACACAAACAACATTGTTCTGATGAACATATTGATGCAAAAGCTGATTATACGTATCCTCAGGATTTATTCGCCGTGCAGCTTCAATAAATATTACAACACTAACTGGTACGATAAATAGACTGATCAGTAGATTATTAATCAAGTAATTGTAAATGAACGACACATAGGGTATTACCCTTTGGTTCTCTTCTGTATCAGTATGAGAAACAGTATTTCCAGTATCATCTGGGCTCATGTTGTTTCAAAACTCAGATGATATCTGAAACAAAGAACAAAATTGTGATAAATGAGCTAGCTAGCTATTGGTGTATATACATATTCAAACGAAAGTATATTATGCACGTTTTGCATGTGGCTCGTCATCACGGCTTTAATAATCTACGTACCTCGTAAACGTGGTTGGTATACTTGTCATATATATGACCACATGTGACCATGTGATTTCACAAAATCGGAACATGTTGTGTCTGTCAGTTCAAATGAGCTCTCTAGTACTGATATCATGAATGGTGCCTGTCAGTTAGTATACTGTTACATTTTGATGTATATATACCTTCCCTCAGTAACGCAAACAACAAGTACAACATGTTGGTTAATCTTCAATATAGAAATCACTAACAAGTTGGTTAGGATAAGAATAGGAAATACATGAAGTTCTAAGAATTAGGAGCTAGCTAAGTTCTAAGAAAAGGAAAGACATGTAATAAGGTAATAGGACTAGGAAAAGGAATTCATAGTTCTATATATATATGGTCACCAAAGTTGTGGTTGATCATATGAGAAAGCTTAGAGCTTGTGTTTAATTTTGAGAGGTTTTCTAAACATCAATAAAGAGAGTTGTCTTTATATAAGCTAAGTTTCATCTTGCAGTTGCCATTAATTGGTATCAGAGCTTGTTTCTGAGCCATGGAAAACGAAACCACCATTGTGGGTGCAAAACAGTTCAAGCCACCATCAATACAAGTTCCAATCCTCAACACCACAAAATACACAGTATGGGCCATGAGAATGAAGGTACTGATGAAAATCTACAAAGTTTGGGAAACAATTGATCCTGGTACATTAGACCCAGACAAAAACAATGTTTCCATTGGATTACTCTTTCAAGCAATACCAGAATGTCTTGTTCTACAAGTTGGTGAACAGGAAACTTCAAATAAAATTTGGGAAGCAATAAAGGCACGTAATCTTGGAGCTGATCGAGTTAAAGAAGCCCGTCTGCAAACCTTAATGTCTGAATTTGAAAGAGTGAAGATGAAAGACACTGATACTATTGATAGCTTAGCAGGAAAGCTATCATAGATAGCCTCAAAAGCTGCGTCACTTGGACAATCCATTGATGAAGATAAACTGGTAAAGAAGTTTCTCAATAGTTTACCAAGATCCAAGTATATTCATATCATAGCTTCTCTCGAACAAGTCTTAGATTTAAAGAAGACTAGCTATGAAGATATAATTTGAAGATTGAAAGCATATGAAGAGAGAATCCTTGATGAAGAAAACAATGGAGAAACTCAAGGAAAACTCTTGTACACAAACTCTTACCAACAAAACTCTACGACAAGAGGAAGAGGTCGTGGAAGAGGTGGTAGAGCAAACAGAGGCCCAGGAAGGGAGGAAGGTTTAACTCACAAGATAGAATAACAAGTCAGAATGATCAAAACCAAGGGAAAGAAAAGAAGGATAGATCAAACATTATTTGTTACAGATGTGATAAACCAGGACACTTCTCCTCTGTATACCCTGAAAGAATACAAAAGATGGAAGAAGCAAACAAGAATGAAACAATGGAAGCATATACAGCTCTTTTCATGCACGAAGTTGTATTCTTAAACGAAGGGAAACTAATACCAAAGAACTACGAATCAAAGGATGGTGAAGAAGGAATCTGGTATTTAGATAATGGAGCCAGCAATCACATGACTGGTAAGAGACACTACTTTTCTGAACTCAATGAGAAAATCAAAGGAAAAGTGAAGTTTGGGGATGGATCTTCTGTAGAAATTGAAGGGAAAGGACCAATTATATTTCAGAACAAGACCGGAGAACAGAAGCTTGTCACAAACATCTACTTCATCCCAAACTTACAAAGCAACATTCTAAGTTTAGGACAAGCTACAAAAGTTGGATGTGATGTTAGAATGCGACAAGATTATCTAACAGTTCATGAACCAAGTGGAAGACTTTTAGTTAGAGTCTCACTCTCACAGAATAGACTCTACAAGATAAGTGTCATGATTGGAAGGCCATTGTGTCTGAATATGAGACTGGAAGATCAGACATGGAAGTGGCACGCAAGGTTAGGACACATAAGTTTCAGAACCTTAAAAACTATGTCTCAGAACAAGATGGTTCGAGGACTACCACAGATAAACGATGAATCAAGGATCTGTGAATCATGTTTAGTTGGGAAACAAACGCGTCAAGGTTTTCCAAAAGCAACAACATTCAGAGTGGTAGTAAGTCGCGACGTGGTATTCGATGAAAAAGAAAACTGGAACTGGAAAGAAACTAATGATGGACCAAGTAGGGATCCAGGAATGTTTCACATGAGATGGGGTCAATCTTCAATATAGAAATCACTAACAAGTTGGTTAGGATAAGAATAGGAAATACATGAAGTTCTAAGAATTAGGAGTTAGCTAAGTTCTAAGAAAAGGAAAGACATGTAATAAGGTAATAGGACTAGGAAAAGGAATTCATAGTTCTATATATATATATGATCACCAAAGTTGTGGTCGATCATATGAGCAAGATTAGAGCTTGTGTTTATTTTTGAGAGATTTTCTAAACATCAATAAAGAGAGTTGTCTTTCTATAAGCTAAGTTTCATCTTGCAGTTGCCATTACAACATCGTGTTAACCATGGGTTGTCATGGCTAGACTTGTTGTGTGCTGGATGTGAACATTTCTTTCGAGGGAATCACGACTAGTACTGTTTGCCTACTTTCAAACACACCAAGGCCCTATTAATCGATACCCAAGACCTTTAATATGGACCAACCCCTTATGTTCAAGCATTCTTAACAGGATCTATGACCAACTACTTATGTTCTCCGTTATGCAATTCTTTCCCTGAGGTTGAAACCACCATATTCATTCATACAAGATATAGCACCAACTTCCACCAAAATCATGTTGGATTTGGGACCAGCCTAGTCTGCCTGACCTTGTGGACTTGTTGCCCAATCTGCTGGTCTATCTGGTTATCTAGACCTTTGAATGAGGGTTTTCAACAGGAAATAAGGGTTTTCAACAGGAAATCATTGATGACATATTAATCTGCTTCTAAAAGTGCAAGGGTACTCATCTATCTTATGAAAGAATTTACTAACAAACGAAGAACCGATAATTGTCTTATTAATCAATCTTTTGCTTACATGTTGGAATTACGATTAGTATGTCAAAACATAATTTTCGATTATCTTTTTCGTTTATGTCAACACCAGTGAATTGCCCGTGCCATAAGGGCACGGCGGTGGAAGCAGTGCTGGTGATTTAATGCCTTCGTTGATGTATCGGGGTAGATATATTTACCGATTTGCATCTTTTTCAAGGTTAGCTGCCAATTTTCGTAACAGACGGTCAATGAGAAAGAACTAATATACAGTTTGAGGATCGGTATTTGTATTCTTTATGTTACTCAATGCATCTATACATTTCTTTCTATTGGTCTGTAATTGTGCGCCCATGTAATCTACCAATTGGCAAAGAAAAATAATAATGATGCCGTATTGTTGTAAAAATATTTATAACTTTGACTGGATATTTATGTGGTGGCTGTGGCGATTGTGCTGGTGGTGTTGGAGAGCCAACATAGGTGCACCTTTGTCATTCTATAAGGCAGATGTTTTTCTCTTCATCACTGAAGGTGTAAAATGTATACTAACTATTACTATATATTACATGACTCAAATAGTAAATTGCTCGATGAAATTTTTAATGGCTCATAATTATTTTTGTATGATAGTAGTGGAAGATGAATGATAGAACCAAGGGGTTGATTTCTGCCTAAATTTGGTACACACCACATCAAATTTGACATACCCGCTATTTATTTTGTCCCACGTGTCGCAGAAAAGCTTATGATGAGACACAGGTGTAAAATTTTCATTAAACCATTTTTTTTTAACAAAGTACCTTTTTATTAACACAAAATTAGTCAAAAAGACCAAAAACAAGAATTTCAGGATGAAATAGATTTCTAGGTTTAGATACCGTTTATATAGCCAAAAATCAGAAATATACTGTTTAAATAACCAATTTGGTTATTTCACCCAGAATATTTTTTATAAATTAATTGGAACAGACCAATATGTCTCTATCTTCTTCAAATGTTTACTGAGTTGGAGAAGAACAGAGTAATCTGCAAATAAAACAGAGTACAACAAAAAAAAACTAAGTACAACAAAAAAAACACAGAGTACAGTAAAAAAATAAATAAAATTAATTTCTCTGTTTTACGAATTAATTACAAGCAAAACAGAGTACGTAAAACAGAGCAAAAAACAGAGTAAGTAAAACAGAGCTTGTACAACAAAACAGAGCACGTAAAACAGAGTTTGTACAGCAAAAAACAGAGTACGTAAAACAGAGCTTGTACAACATTCAACCACTGTAACTGCAAAATCCTTTCAGCTTCCCTGTAAGCAGTTACAAGACCACCTGCAGTTCACTACCTTCTCTGCCAGGCCAAGTGCTATAACAACAACTCCACTGCCATAGTTTAATAACTTCAATCCATTGCAGATCCTTCATCTCTGCCTCATGCCAACCACAACTTCCATCACCTGCACATCTGTAATGTCATCTCCTGCATTCATTCCATTGCAATACCAACCAGTCCACCCGACACTTCACTAGAACAAGTTTCTCCATCACTATCTCCATTACTGCCACCAGATCCAACAACTGCAGCTGCAACCAAACTCCAGTACAAGCATCTCCAAGCCATTATATTTAACTGCAATGACATCAGTTTCATATCCTCGACATCACAACAATCTCATTTCAGCATCACCCCTGCAACTACTTCATAACCGGTTGCAACTTATTCATAACTTCAACACAATCCCACGCCAAGGCATAGCCTGTAATTCCACCGGTTGCACACATCTCAGCACTTAATTTCAAATCCTGCAATAGCTTCTTCTAACTCAAATTCATCATCATCCTCACAGAAACAACACACATATTAACAATTACATTAGATGAAACCAGTTTCATCCTAGTTTAAACATGGGCGAAACCAAATTCCACCAAACATAAAACTGGATGAAACCAGTTTCATCTGAGTTTAAAAATAAGTGAAACTAAACTCAACCCGATCTAACACACAATGAAATCAGTTTCATCCTATATTAGACATAGGTGAAACTAAATTCAAGCCAACGTAACATGAGATGAAACTATTATCATCCTAGTTTAAACATGGGTGAAACCAAATTCAATCCACTGTTGAATTAGATGAAACTGGTTTCATCCTAGTTCAAACATGGATGAAAACAAAATTCTACTCAATCTAAGAAAGGATGAAATTGGTTTCCTTCTATTTTAAGCTTCTACGGAAACAAATTTCAATTAAACTCAATTTAAAACGGGATGAAACCAGTTTCATCCTAGTGTAAATGTGGATGGAACCAAATTCAGTTTCATCCTAATCTATAGAATGAAACCCAGTTTAGTATAGGATGAACCCAGTTTCATCCTTGTTTACAATGAGTGATACCTAGTTCAAAAATCACAGATTCATCCTACCTATAGATGAAACCGGTTTCATCCTAGTTTAAAATAGGTGAAACCAAATTCAACCCAATTTTAGTATAGGATGAAAACAGTTGCATGGTAGTTTAAAACGGGTAAAACCAAATTCAACAATTTCAACTCCATCCAAAACAGGATGAAACCAATTTCATCCAAACCAAATTCAATCAATTTCAGACTAGATTTTACATAGGCTTAACCTAGATGAAACTAGTTACATACAAACAAAATTCAATGAATTTTAAACTGGATTTTACAAAACTTAAACCAAGATGAAACCAGTTTAATCCAAACCATTTTCAATCATGTTTTAAGCTAGATTTACACAAGAAGAAAAAAACAGAATGAAATTTCACTCATAAAAATGATTCATTTCAAAAAATTAAGGTAGTTAACATCAATTCGTGTGAAATTGATGAGTTCCGATAATAAAATCATGAAAAAGAATTAGGATCGAGAAACTTACCAGTGAAATTGATGGAAGAGAAAACCCTAATTTTGGTTTGAATGAATTTGATAACTCTCCATTTAATTAGGGTTGCCGGTGTTTTGTGGTGGTGGTGATATCAATGTTGACGATGATATTGATGTTTGCGTGATGGAGGAAGGTGGTGGTGTTGGTTGTAGTTGCTCTAGATGCTGATGGTGGTGGTTGTACTATTGACGATGGTTGCGGTGGTGGAGGAAGGTGGTGGTGTTGGTTGTAGTTGCTGTAGATGCTGATGGTGGTGGTTGTAGTATTGTCGACGACCTAGTTTGATAGATCTGCTTATAGTTGATGATGGTGGTAGTTGAGAAAGAGAAGATCAAAATCAGAGAGCAGAAGGAGAAAATAATGGAAACGGTGGAGAATTGAGAGATGGGGATCGATATTATCTAGTGAGGATGAAGAAAGGTAAGGGTAATTGGGTCAGTTTCAATTAAAAAGTTTCACTGTCCATTTGACCCAGACGAAATCTCTACCCATCCATTTGGCCCAGGAAACACACATTTTTGGCCATATAGCCCATTTTCTGTTTTATTAATAGAAATTCAAGGATACAATGGGTTTAAGATCGAAATTAAGAAAATACAACGAAGCATACCGTAAAAGTACAATTCCGAGAAATCCGACAAGAGAAAGGGAAGGATTACCGGTGTAGACCAAATACAAGTATGAATGAGAACCGAATAAATCGGAGGAGTGATGATTTTTCTCGGAAATTAAATTCCAACCATTAAATTTGTTTTTCTTCTTAGAAAGATGTGCTCCCAAAATAGGAGTGATTTGCTCAAATCTCTTAAACCTAGTCATGAAGCTTCCGTCGCCGGATAATTGAAGGTTGAAGATTCCGTCGATGGAGACAACAAAGATGATGCTTTCGTCGTTGGATAGCTTTGTTAATGATCTATAAACCTAATAAAGTAACCAAGAACCATTAAAGCCAAGAAAAATCTCTTTAGAAGAGAAGACAAAACCACCATCGTGGTGTAGATAAAAAACATAATAAAATTAGTGCAAAACCTAAATCTAAGCTAAGAAAACAATAAAGATTAAAAGAACCTGCTCAGATCCATCCCTAAACGGACCAGATTTGAGCGGGAAGAATTTTTTGGCAGGTAAGTTTCTTTTTCTCCTGTAGTAGAGGTGATAGAGAGGGTAGAGGTTGTTCAGTTACCTCTAAGCAAACTTTTAAAATTTTCACAAAACCTTAAACTTTCTCCGCCACCTTTCTCTTCTTCTCCGTCTTTTTTTTTCTGTCTCTGTAAACTACCGTTGTACATTATTCAATCAAATTAAGGTTTTTATTGTTGTGCTGAAGGTTAGAACGTCACTGATTCTCATCTCATCTTCCGATGTTCGTTTATTCAAGCAATTTGGTTGTTCTTCGTTATATAGATTGTCAGGTGCCGCAAGAACTTTGGTACTGTAATCAATCAAATTCACTTAAATGGATGGAATTTATTAGAAATTGGGTACTTATGATTGATGTATTTAATAGAAATTAATTTATCATTGATTCGTTTGATTTGATTAAAGTTTACCGATTTGGAAAAATAAAGTGTTGGGAGTGGTGGTGGAGGAGTTGGCGGCCGTGGCGACAGTGACTTGGAGTCTGAAGATAGTATTAACGATGATTCCGTGTTAGTGGTGTTGAAGCAAATATCTAAGTTGGTAGTGGTGGTGGTGGAGATGGCGGCGGTTGCACTGTCGTGTTATGATTAGGTTAGGGCACCGAAGAAGGCCTAGCGAAAAAGTGAATAGGCAGACAAAAAAAGAATCAAATCACGGAGGGGCATTTATGTCTAGTGAAAAAGTAACGATAATTTTAGAGACACCAAACAAATCATTTTGTTTTATATTATAGATGCACACAACTAGAGGATAAACATATGCACTTGTAAAATATGAGTCATTCATATATTACACTTCTTCCTGATATACGTGCATCATTCATCAACAACATTTGAAATAAGCAGAAAAGATGTTGATTAGTTAGTACTCGGAGGATATGTTGTAAAAGGCACCCAGGGGGCGCCTAGAAAAAAAAAAAGGCGCCCAAGGCCCCAATATATGCCTACTTATACTGTTTTCTAATTTTTCCTCGCTCGCATAGTGCCTAATACAACATAGCTCGGCGATCAATGGCAGTCAGTACCCAAGACTTATAAGCATAAATGAAATTAGGTATACCTTCAAATGATCCAGATGATAGTATCATGCCAGTTTGGAGAAGTGGGTTTAGAAGATCCATTATCCACCTTTCGCCTTTTACTTTTAGATCACTTGACGGGTCTCCTATAACCATGTTCAATGTAAAACTCAACTTCTGGTAATGAATTATGATAAACATAGACATCAGAATTTCCTCTTTATATTCTCTCCATAATTGTAGTTATATTGTCTGTATTTCCTCTTAAATTTATTATGTATATTTTCTCTTTCTTATGTATATCTTTATTTCCTTGTTAACATTTGTGTAAAGCCGGTTGTGCCCATTGATCGAATCAACTAATAAGATTGCTCTTTTTGGTGTCAATGTTTATCATGGTATCGGAGCCAGGCCCTTCTCAATACTACTCATATGTGCGTGGTTTCCGTATACCACTCTGTGTCCGCCTGTGTATGTCTGTGGTTTCCGTGCCACTCCGTCTGTGTAACCCTAGTTGTGAGGGGTGGGGGGTGGTGTTAAATAGTCCAACATCGTCTAAGGTAATCTGGGTCTTGTGCTTAATAAGTTTCGGACAATCCTATCGTTGCAAGACGGTTCTCGAGATTGAATAGGCCCGAGGATTCCTAACAACTTAAACCTTTCCCTATCCCGTTTCCTAGATGGTTCAAGATAGTATAGTACAACTAAAACATACACGGTCAAATATAAAGTTAAGACATACACAAGCACGACCCAAGATAGTATAGTACTGCAAAAGCATACACGGTCAAGTATAACAAAGTTAAAGACATACACAAGCACGACCCATCAACTAGAGAAGTAAAAACAAATCATGAATATATGCATATTTACCTTAACTAAGTGACCTTTAAGAACGCCAATAAAAACAAATCATGAATATATGCATATTAACCTTAACTAAGTGACCTTTAAGAACGCCTCTTTGTCTAACTTTATAATCAATATTCAAAGATAGTACTCCCTCAGTCCATTTTTATCTGTTCTAATTTCTACTTTGGTTTGTCCATTTTTATCTGTCTGCTTTGTTTATAGACATATTTTTCCCTTAAATTATAAAATATACCCTTTTTTATAATTGTAAAATTATTTTTAATATAAAATTAATTAAAAATCATAAATATCATCACCATATATAAGGAAAAAATCCATTCAATATTTTCTTTAATTAATGGCCATTCTTTTTTTAAATAAAAACATTTATAGGTAGTTATAAAATTCCTAATACTTCTATTTATTCTATTGCCTTTTCATCTGTATTAATCTGTATCAATAAAAACATTTATGGGTAGTTACAAAACTCCAAAAATTTATGACAAAATATTTCTTAAAAATATTTCCTAAAATAATAATACTATCCAAATTAGAACTTTTAATACTAATAATTTTAATTTTGGTAATAACGTAATATTAAATAGGCTAGTCAAGGACTAGTCATGACATTTTATAGAATTTCTTAATATCTTGACAAAATCAAAGCGAACTCTTAATATAGGACTGAGGGAGTATAATACTGCAAAAACAAATTTAAGACATACACAAGCACGATGTACTGCAAAAACATACACGGTCAAGTATAACAAAGTTAAGACATACACAAGCACGGCCCAAGATAGTATAGTACTGCAAAAACATACACCGTCAAGTATAACAAAGTTAAGACATACACAAGCACGACTCATCAAATAGAGAAGTAGGAACAAATCATGAATATATGCATATTTACCTTAACTAAGTGACCTTTAAGAACGCCTCTTTGTCTCATTTTATAATGAATATCCCAACCTGGAGAAACGCAACAAAAGGTTCTGGCGGCTTCCTCTTTTTTGTAGTTTTTGGTACCGGCAATTTCACCATGGCTTTATTGCATGCTTTTCTTGGAGAAGCTTGAAGATTTTCACCAGATATAGTTCTTGATGTACTTATGCTTGATTTCTTCTGGCTTGCAGTACGGTTGAAAACGGCGGCTGTAATAGGAGGGAGTGGGGTACAATCCCTTTGAGCTACATCTAGCGAGGCTGGTACATCGAGCAGCGGTTCCTTAGACCAGTCAACTATGTGCCTGCAAAAATTTGTTCTCAAGAATGACACTCAGGTTATTAGGTACATTGGTATTTTCCTCTCTTTCAGGAAGGTTGACCATAACATTGATGGAAGAAGATCCAGCAAGAGTAGTAGCAGTAATAGTGCCAACAAATAAATCTTCCACATTATTCAGCACACTTTCCATCTCAAAGAAACACTGTACTTTCTCTACACTCATGTGATTATCATAAATCTTTTGATTTACAAACCATGGCTCACACCCATACTCATCGAAGGTATTGAAATGAAAATTGAATTCGTCGATCTGGTGCTCCGTTTAGAATGGATAGGAAGAACAAAAAATAAAATGTACTAAACCTAAGACAAATGAAATGTAGGGATTTGAAAGAGAACTGAATTCAACAGAAAGTGGGTATGAATCCATTTTAGATTTGGTCGTTAACTAAGTATTGCCATTGATTTGTTGATGAAATATGCTGATGTTGGGAATTAAAAAAATGGGTTATGATGGTGGTGTTTGAAGAAATATAAGAGAAAGAATGAACTTAATGTCGATGATTTAGGGTTTTAGAACGGGGAAGAGATGGAAGAATTTCGAGAACTGAAAGTAGAAATCGAAAAAGTAAACTGCAATCAACACACATCTTCTTTGCTGAAGATGTTCTCAGTAGAAATATTAGTCATCTAGTTAATTCTCAGAACCTGAGTCCCATGGTGAGCATAAATGATATACATCCAACTCACATCTTCTAGAGAACTTAAAAACATTGTTGGTGGCATATCAAAATTCATCTGGTCAGCTAATTAGTAAGGAAAAAAGCAAAGTATTTGTAGGTGGAGTTACTGATGACAGAAAACAACAGATAGCTGAAGTGTTCAAAATGCCTCTCTCTCATTTTCCAGATAAATACTCGGGTGTTATGTTGAATCCTGGAAGAGTTACACCTGGTCAAGCTTGGGGGATATTTGAAATGTTTCAAGAAAGACTAGCAAGTTGGATTGGTACCTTGTTATCCTTCCAAAACAGATTGATTCTTATAAAACATGTATTGATTAGTATCCCAATTTATAACATGTCCATCTACAAATGGCCTAAGAAAGTCATAAAAGTATGTGAGTAGATAATGAGAAATTTTTTATGGTCAGGTGATCCATCAATCATAAAGGTTGTGACTCTTAAATGGGATAAAGTCTGCTCTTCATTAGATGAAGGTGGGTTGGGTATTAAGAGGTTTGAAGTGATTATTAAGTCCCTACTTATGAAGCTAGTCTGGCGAATTTTAAATTCAGATGAAGAATGGCCAAATTTCTTGCTGCTAAATTCAAAAACAAAAAAGATGAATGGATCTCTAATTATATCATTTGTATGGCCTGGTATCAAATGAGTTCTACAAGAGGTGCAGCAGCACAATAGGTGGATTGTGGGCCGGGAATGGTGAAAATATTTCAGTATGGGATGATAACTGGATCAAAGAACATCCACTTAAAACTTCTTTTCCAGGTAATGCTTTTATAGATCAGAATCTTAAGATGAAAGTTTCAGATTTGATCCATGATGGTATGTGGTATATAAACAATGAGATGCTACAATAATTATTCTTTATTGAGGAACTTCCAATACCTAGAGGAGAAAAATACCACAGAATTTGGAGTGGTAGTCTATCTGGTGAATTCTTGGTTAAGTCTGCAGCTAGTATAGTAAGAACTCACCATCCTAAATGTTCATGGTCGAACTCAGTTTAGTTTCCTAGTTTGCATCCAACAACTTCAAGCAATGTTTGGAAACTTGTAACAGGTGTATGTGCTTCAGATGAAAACATGAAAAGAAGAGGTTTTAATACTGTCTCAAGATGCAGTCTTTGCAAGCAATCAGTGTTGGAAAATTGACACTAAAACAGGGTGAAGAAAAGAATGTTGTAATAGGGTTCAAGGCTCTAATGAAAGATTCTTTTCGACAACTATTAGATCATTTCCCAATTGAATTGGCGAGTACAAACAGGTCAATGAATATCTCCGTCAGGATACTTGAAGCCCCACAACATTGTTAGACTTAAAACTTGTACGACCTTGATCCAACCAAGAACACACTGGTTTTGTTTCTGATGATGCTTGTAAGAAATAAAACAGAGAGAGTTGAGATGTTTTTTTAAATGAAAACAAGTCTCCTATTTAAAAAGGAAATAACACCCTTTGGAGATGACTCTTCATCTCTAGAGGCATCTGTTCAGAGTGAACATGCGCGTCTCTTCCTTCAATGCGTCCATTGGTGAAACGAGATTTCTGTTTAGTTTTCTAACTGACAATAGAAACCCTAGAAAAGAAAATTTCCAGGGTTTGTTGAAAATATCCAACATTCTCCCATTATTTTCAAAAAACCAAAATAAGGAATAGAAAAGTTTTAAAAACTGGAGTGGCTGCATCACCTAAGTGACTGCCTACGTACCCGAGTGGGATAAAGCCAACGTAGTTCAAGCTAAGTTGAGACAAAGCATCATCGTGGAAACCAATACATAAATGATAGGTACCTTTTGGTTTTGAACATCCACTTAGTATAAGATATTCAAAGATTTATCGAGGTCCTATGGTGAATTTAATCTTGAACCATGTACCCCTTGTGATAAAGCCGGAACCTCCACACATATTGATTTCAGGAAGTAGTGTGTTACGTAGCTCGCACATTAATGGCCCTATGCTTTCTCCTGGATTCATGAGTCATTTTCTGAGAACGGTCTTATTCTCATAGGAAACGAACTGATTTCCAAATACTCATATAGGTAAGTCCGGAAGGTATTTCTGCGAAACACCTTGTGATAAAAGTTAGACTTATTAAGGATTTTTATCCATCCCTAAGATCATGCAAAATCACTACACTAGAAGGACAATGGTAAATTTTAGTTTTAGTGTACCATAACCAATGCAATAACTTGTTAGTACCACATTGAACTTAGTTTATCTTTTTCAAAATATAACATAAGTTGGGTTTCCGTTATTGGTGATTAAACTTCTTTCACAGACCTGAGTCCCATCTCCTTACACTTTATTGAATGCACATCCATTGGTAGACACTTTGTGAAAGAATCTGCCAAGTTCTTTTTCGATTCAATATAGTTTACTATAACTACTCCCCTTTTGAGTAATTGTCTGACATTCTGATGTCTAAGACTAGCATGTCTTGACTTTCCATTATAAGTCTTGTTTGAGACCTTATAGATCGTAGCCTGATTGTCACAGTTAATCATAACAGAAGGAGTTGGCTTCGTCCATAATGGTATTTCTACTAGTAAATTTCTAAGCCATTCTGCCTCCTTACATGCATCTGTAAGTGCAATCAATTCTGACAACATTGTTGAATCAGAAATGCAGGTCTGCTTCTTGGAACTCCAAGACACAGCAGCACCTCACAATGTAAATATCCATCCACTAGTAGATTTGGATTCTACATTGTTCCAGTTCGCATCACTGTATCCTTCTAATACAGCGGAATATCTCTGGAAGTGTAAACCATAATTTATGGTTCCCTTCAAGTAAGCCAACACTCTTGAGATTTCTTTCTAATGTTCAATTCCAGGGTTACTTGATAAACGACATAGCACTCCCACTGATTGGGCTATGTCCGGTCTTGTGCAATGCATAACATATATAAGACTGCCAGCAACACTGGAATACTCAAGTTTTTTATGAGCTCTATCAGTTTTCTTCATTAACTTCACACTAGGATCTAGAGGGATAGGTGCTGGTTTGTCATCAAAATGACTATATTTCTTGAGAAATTTCTCAATGTAATGAGATTGGGTTAAGACCAACTCATCTCCGTTTCTTAGGATTTTAATTCCTAATATCACATCAGCCTCCCCTAGATCTTTCATGTCAAAGTTTGAACTATGGAATTTCTTAGTTTGTTCCACAATAGACAAGTCAAACCCAAAAATAAGCATGTCATCAACATACAAACAGAGAATCACGCTCTCAGATTTATCTTGTTTACTATAGATACATTTATCAGCATCATTCACAACAAAACCATATGACAAAGCTACTTTGTCGAACTTCTCATGCCATTGCATGGGAGCTTGCTTCAAGCCATAAAGAGATTTTACTAGTTCACACACTTTCTTCTCTTGGCCTGGCAATATCAAACCTTCAGGTTGTTCCATATATATCTCTTCTTATAAATCACCATTTAGAAAAGCGGTTTTGACATCCATTTGATGTACAACTAGCTTATGAATAGAAGCTAGTGCAATCAAGCAACGAATATATGTGATTCGTGCAACATGTGCATATATATCAAAGTAATCAATACCATGTTGTTGTTTGTAACCCTTAGCAACCAATCTGGCCTTAAATTTATCAATGGTACCATCAACATTCAACTTTCTCTTGAATATCCATTTACATCCTATTGCCTTAGCACCAGGAGGTAAATCACAGTATATCCAAGTTCCATTTGTCAAATGGGAATGCTTTTCATCATTGATAGCTTCTTTCCAGAAATTAGCATCTCTGGAGCTTATTGCCTCAACATAGGTTTTAGGATCACCTTCATCATGCATATTATACATGGTAGTGCTAAGGATTTCATTCTTATTACCCTCTACAAGATAATATTTGAATTCTGGGTCAAGCTTTTTCTCTATTCTTCCTATCTTAATTTTTCTAGGTTCAATATCTACAGTTGGAACTGAAATATCACTGTTTTGTGTAGAGCAGGAAGGTTCATCATTGTTATCAGTCTCCATTGGTTCTATACTTGCTGACAATGGGTTTTCAGTGGGTAGTGTCTGACAACTTGTCCTTGTCATGCTTTCAGAAAATTCCACATCTACAGATTCTATACTCTCAAAATTGTCAAGGATTAAACATCTGTAGGTAATACTATTAAGAGAGTATCCAACAAAAGCACATTTATAGGCCCTATTTCCTAGCTTTGGTCTTTTAGGTTCAGGTTTTCTAACATACGCTAGAAAGCCCCATGCTTTTAGTCTTTTCAAATTAGGTTTTCTGTTAAACCATAATTCATAAAGGGAAACATTTTTCTTTTTCAAAGGTACCCTATTCAAAATATAGCATGCAGACAACATGGCTTCACCCCACAAAGAATTAGGAAAACCATAACTAACAATCATAGCATTAACCATATCAATCAAAGTCCTATTATTTCTTTCAGAAATACCATTTTGTTGAGGTGTATAAGGTGCAGTAAATTCATGTACTAAACCATGCACTTCTCAAAATACAGTAAATTCAGTAGGATAATATTCACCACCACGATCAGAATGTAACACTTTAATTTTCTGTTCTAATTGTGTTTTGTAAATTCTAAATTTATCAATGACTTAATCCTTAGATTTCATCAAGTAAGTATAGGCATATCTAGTAATATCCTCAATAAAAGTGACATAATATTTGTGTCCATCACGAGTAACCTGACTTTTCAAATCAACAACATCATTATGCACTAATTCAAGTAAGGAAGAATTTCTTACAACGGACTTAAAGAATATCCTAGTTATCTTTGCTGGCACACATATTTCACACTTAGAAACATTATCAAAATTACAATTGGAAATTAATCCTAATTTTTTCATGTTTCTAAGAGAACCATAACTCACATGTCCTAATCTAGCATGCCATAAATCAATAGAGTCAACAATATAAGCAGAACCATTATTCATTAAATTAAGTTTAACCATTCCGTTACAAGGGTATCCTTGTCCAATAAATTTTTCGCTTTTGGACATTACAAACTTATCAGATCCAAACTTAACCTCGAAACCTGCCTTGTTAACAAAGACTCCAGAAACAAGGTTTTTACATATGTCTGGGACATGTAATACATTGATAAAGGTAACAATCTTTCCAGAAGTAAACTTGAGTTCAACAGTGACTTTTCCATGTACTTTACTATGAAGACGATTTGCAGAAATCACATCTTCTCCGACAACAGGCTCAAGCAATGGCCCTTCTTCTTACCATTCTTATTTGGATCTTGCTTATTAAACTGAAAATCATTCTGAACTTTCAAAGAATTCGAAGTTTTTGATTCTTGCACATTATTAATCTTAGAATTATTTTCAGTTTGCTGACTATCCTTAATCTCACGCTTACGAGCATCCTCTTTAATGCGAAGATGAGTTGCAAGCCTTCCAAGTCATAGTCAGTTTCAGCATGCTTAAGTTTCTTCTTGTAACTATTCCATGAAGGGGGGAGACGAGAAATAATAACCCCAACAATGAATGAACTTACAAGATCAATACCAGCATCTTTAAGATGATTAACAATAAGAAAAATATCACTGACCTGGGCAATGATAGACTTACTATCAACCATTTTCCAATCCATAAAGTTGCAAATCAGGAACTGTGCTTTCTCCTGGATTCATGAGTCCTTTTCTGAGAACGATCTTATTCTCATAGGAAACGACCTGATTTCCAAATACTCATATAGGTAAGTCTCGAAGGTGTTTCTGCGAGACACCTTGTTATAAAAGTTAGACTTATTAAGGATTTTCATCCATCCCTAAGATCATGCAGAATCACTACACTAGAATGACAATGGGAAATTTTAGTTTTAGTGTACCATAACCACTGCAATAACTTGTTAGTACCACATTGAACTTAGTTTATCTTTTTCAAATATAACATAAGTTGGGTTTCCGTTATTGGTGATCAAACTTCTTTCACAGACCTGAGTCCCATCTCCTTACACTTTATTGAATGCATATTCTTTGGTAGACACTTTGTGAAAGGATCTGCCGTCAGGATACTTGAAGCCCCACAACAGTGTTAGATTAAAAGATTGTACGACCTTGATCCAACCAAGGACACATTGGTTTTGTTTCTGATGATGCTTGTAAGAAAGAAAACAGAGAGAGTTGAGATGCTTTTTTGAATGAAAACAAGTCTCCTATTTAAAAAGGAAATCACACCCTTTGGAGATGACTCTTCATCTCTAGAGACATCTTTTCAGAATGAACAGACGCGTCTCTTCCTTCAATGCGTCCATTGGTGAAACGAGATTTCCGATCAGTTTTCTAACTGACAATAGAAACCCTAGAACAGAAAATTTCCAGCGAAACCCGGGAACAACCTAAATGCCTACAATTCAAGGGTTTTTTGAAAATATCCAACAATCAGAAGAAACGTTAGACCACATATTATGGTACTGTAATTTTAGTGAGCTAATATGAAAATGGCTTGGAGGTATATTCTTATTTCGAAATCCTTATTCTTATGAAGATATTCTAAACTTTAAAAAACTAAAAGTAGTGCAGTTAGAGAAATTTGTCTTGTGGCAGCTTCCATTACAATGATGGAATTATGGTTTCTAAGAAACAAAATTATCTTTGGAAACTCTACAGCTGATATTGCTAGCTTAAAAAGTGGAATTATAAAATTCACCAGAGATCGTGACATAAGAATGAATGGCATAATGTGGGATACAAGCTATGATCATCAAGTTCTAAGAAATTTTGAGTTGAAGAACAGAAAAATAAAATCCCAGACTATTCATCTAATTTCATTCTTACTGCCAGATATACATCAAGTGCTTGTTTGTTGTGATTGTGCCTTTAAGGGGAATCTAGGAGTGGCTGGGTTTGGATTCATAAGCAGAGATCATGCAGGTAATTTCCTGTATGCTAAATCTGGTGGTTTGGTGATAACAACAATTTTTTTGGCTGAGTTAATGACAGTAAATTTTGCTTCAGAATGGGCACTTTAAAATCAGATTTTACATCTGCTAATATACTCAGATTCAATGTCAGTAATAACATGCTTCTGCTCAGGGAAAGTTCCTTGGATAGTGTCTGCAAGATTTTGCAGGTAGGGTCCCCATCCAAAGGTTCGTCATCTCATTTTCTCATCCCCTGAAGATTTTGCACAACTAGCGAAAAGGTTCACATTGTGGCGTCAATTTTGACGTCACTGCCAAGCCTTCAATAGATCTGTGTTTTAGTGGAGTCCCATGTAATTCGACGCATGATCATGGTCGGTATATGTGCAACAAAAGTTGATTATCGAATTGTCGACATATTAGGAATATACGGTGGGCAAAGTTGTAGGTAGGATCCCCATCCAAAGTTAAGCCAGAGTAGTAGTGTTGTGCTGCATTCCCTCAATACTCCTCAAGGAGAAAGACACCAACCAAACCAGTGAGGCCAATCTAAGTAGACTAGAAGATCTGATTTATTGAAGACCGACTGACAATTTTAAGTTTGAAAATGCTATACATTAGTACACACTTTTTTCCTAAAGATTGAGTCATAATTCCCATGTCGATTCAGACTTGTCATTACTAGTTCAAAATACCGGATGTCCGAACTGAAAGTGGAAATCATAACTAGGAATTACTAGGTAGTCCAGGAAACCCAGTACCGGTTACTCTCTAATCCACCCCTAGAATAAAATTATCCGCTGGTCCAAAAACATGTTTTTCGACCAGAATATTTATTCCGTAGTCCAAAACGTGCGGGTCACACAAGACAAGTTTTTCAAAAGTACCAAAAATACCCTTTATGCAACTCCACGCACAAATCAAATTCAGTTTCTTTCTCTTTTTTTTCATCTCAGATTTGTTTCTCTTTGGTTTTCTCTGCTCCTGCGTTTTGGTTCATCACAGTATCTGGTAGCGTGTTTCAATTAGGCTCATCACAGCTATTATCTCGTAAATCATCTGTGCTTCGAAATCAGATTCGAACAAGGTATTTATCTCGTAAATCATCTTCCTCTGCTGTTGTTCTTGGAATGTTGATGAATAATTAGGTTTATTCTGATCCGATTTCTATCAGAATAGTTGTCTATGATGTACATTGTTATCTTTCTTTTATGATTTCAGTTTTGTGATGATTTACATTGTTCAATTCAGTTTCCGTTCGATTTACATTGTGATTTTTGTGTGTTTCAATTAGGTATCTTAAAATCGAATTAGGTTAATCTCATATTCGAACAAGGTATGTTACTATAATCACCTTTTCTCTGTTGTTGTTCTGTTTTAGTTTCTTTGTAATCTGATATAGGTTTGTTTTACTGTATTTTTTGATATAGGTTTGTTTTGTTAGATAGATCGTGTAGTAATTTTGTATTCTCTTTTTGATATAGCTGCAGTTCTTCTATATATAGAAGATGAAACTCAAAACATATTGATATGTTGTAAAATATATTCTACATGTTACATCCCAATACGTACTGCATATAGCCTGCAAATATATCTTACTAAAATACAATAGATGTTAATACATATCAATATGTATAACGTATAGGAATTCAGAGACTTAGTTATTCTACATGTTACATACCAATACGTACTACATATAGCCTGCGCTCTTAGTATGTATCGTGCAATACAGTAGATGCCAATACATATCAATATGTATAACTTATATCCATTCAGAGATTTAGTTAATTTTTTGATCATTTACAGGGTTAACATGTCTGACGTTGCTCTCAAACCAGACTTCTCCATCTATTCTCATGTATACCATAAGCAATATCATTTTGCATATGAGGTTACATATTTTTCAACTTTAGAGGATTTGAAATTTTGCATCTGTAATATGTGGAGCTGGTTGACTCACCGACAGTATGAACTTTGCATGCAATCTTATCCGACAGTATGAACTTTCTGAAGAATGATTTTGTGTCAGGTATGTATTTCAGTCAGATACATATTAATGTCTTAATTAAGTAAGTTTGATACAATACAATGTACTTTTAAGCAAGTAGTGTTCTGATTTCTCTTTTTCTTTTATCACAGGCTTTAACGTGCAGCAGAATGTTATATCGATGTTGTTGCCAGATTCCTTTTCCACAATTCTTTCCTCTAGCCCTTGTTCTATTCTACCGTTTTTCTTTTTGATTTTTTCAGTACCAACTGAATTTGGTTAATAAGCATTTCATTTACAGTACATACATTACAAGTGTACTGAAAATACTGTTTTTGTTGTTTCTTAGAACATCTTTTGGTTTTTGAAACATTATAAGTCTATCAAAATGTAGTTATTGTAGTTATTTTCGAATAATGAAATATGTTGTTAAGTCTATCAAAATGTCAGTATTTATCACCAGTAGTGAAGTATTTACATACTGAAGTATTTTCTGGTTATGCATCAGTTTTTTTTAGATGCATAATACATTATGCATTATTTTTGTTTTAGCTGCATAATGTCTTATGCATTACTTTTTTTCACTTTTCTGGTTATGCGTCAGTTTTTTTTAGATGCAGAAGACATTATGCATTATTTTGTTTTAGCTGCATAATGTCCTATGCATTACTTTTCTCACTTTTCTGGTTATGCATCAGTTTTTTTTAGATGCATAAGACATTATGCATTAATTTTTTTTTTGCTGCATAATGTCTTATGCATTACTTTTCTCACTTTTTCTGGTTATGCATCAGTTTTTTTAGATGCATAAGACATTATGCATTATTTGTTTTAGCAGCATATTGTCTTATGCATTACTTTTTTCACTTTTCTGATTTATGGATTTTTATGCACGTGCATAATGTCTTCTGCATCATTTTGTTTAGTGCATAAGACATTATGCATTATTTTGTTTTAGTTGCATAATGTCTTATGCATTACTTTTTTTTCACTTTTCTGGTTATGCATCAGTTTTTTTTAGATGCATAATACATTATGCATTATTTTTGTTTTAGCTGCATAATGTCTTATGCATTACTTTTTTTCACTTTTCTGATTTATGGATTTTTATGCACGTGCATAATGTCTTCTGCATCATTTTGTTTAGTGCATAAGACATTATGCATTATTTTGTTTTAGCTGCATAATGTCTTATGCATTACTTTTTTTTCACTTTTCTGGTTATGCATCAGTTTTTTTTAGATGCATAATACATTATGCATTATTTTTGTTTTAGCTGCATAATATCTTATGCATTACTTTTTTTCACTTTTCTGGTTATGCGTCAGTTTTTTTTAGATGCATAAGACATTATGCATTATTTTGTTTTAGCTGCATAATGTCTTATGCATTACTTTTCTCACTTTTCTAGTTATGCATCAGTTTTTTTAAGATGCATAAGAAATTATGCATTAATTTTTTTTTGCTGCATAATGTCTTATGCATTATTTTTCTCACTTTTTCTGGTTATGCATCAGTTTTTTTAGATGCATAAGACATTTGCATTATTTTGTTTTAGCTTCATATTGTCTTATGCATTACTTTTTTCACTTTTCTGATTTATGGATTTTTATGCACGTGCATAATGTCTTCTGCATCATTTTGTTTAGTGCATAAGACATTATGCATTATTTTGTTTTAGCTGCATAATGTCTTATGCATTACTTTTTTTTCACTTTTCTGGTTATGCATCAGTTTTTTTTAGATGCATAATACATTATGCATTATTTTTGTTTTAGCTGCATAATGTCTTATGCATTACTTTTTTTCACTTTTCTGGTTATTCATCAGTTTTTTTTGATGCATAAGACATTATGCATTATTTTGTTTTAGCTGCATAATGTCTTATGCATTACTTTTCTCACTTTTCTGGTTATGCATCAGTTTTTTTTTAGATGCATAAGACATTATGCATAATTTTGTTTTAGCTGCATAAGACATTATGCATTATTTTGTTTTATTTTGTTCCCCTTTGCTTGTGGTGAAGGAGTAGCAGCCTTTGTCACTTTTTTTCCTTTTGCTTTAGTAGTTGCCGCTGCTGTTTTTCTTTTTCTTTTTGCTTCAGGAGCATCATCTGCTTTCTTTCCCTTGGTTTTTGCTGTTTTTGTAAACCAAAAGTTTTGTACACATTACATATCAGTATGGTACTACATATAACTTGTAAAAATGAAGTACAAATTGCAGACAACATATTGATATGTAGTACACATATAAATTGACATACTAAATTTTAGTATGTATTAGTTAAACAACAATACATTTGAATATGTAACAGTACATATTTTAGGTTTTGGGAATATTGCATGTCAATATGAAGTACATATTAGGCTTTGTTTTTGATTTGATTTACTTTTTTCCTGAGGAACCTTACTCATATAACTTTTCAAAATGAAGTACAAATTGCAGACTACATATCAAAAAGTTTTGTACACATTATATATCAGTATGGTACAACATATAACTTGTCAAAATGAAGTACAAATTGCAGACAACATATTGATATGTAGTACACATATAAATTGACATACTAAATTTTAGTATGTATTAGTTAAACAACACTACATTTCAATATGTAACAGTACATATTTTAGGTTTTGAGAATATTGCATGTCAATATGAAGTACATATTTGGCTTTGTTTTTGATTTGATTTACCTTTTTCCTGAGGAACCTTACTCATACTTCTTGTTGTTGGAGATTTAGTAGTAGGGGAGGTTCTTGTTGGTGAATCATCGGTAGACTTCCTTCTTCTTTTCACTGGTGTACGAGATTTGGCAGTAGGGGAGGTTTCTGTTGCTGAATCATCGACAGATTTGCTTCTTCTTTTCAATAGTGTAGGAGATTTAGCAGTAAGGGAGGTTCCTGTTGGTGAATCATCGGTAGACTTCCTTCTTTTTTTCACTGGTGTACGAGATTTAGCAGTAGGGGAGGTTTCTGTTGCTGAATCATCGACAGATTTGCTTCTTCTTTTCAATAGTGTAGGAGATTTAGAAGCAGGGGACGCTTCTGTTGGTGAATCATCGTCAGATTTCTTTCTTCTTTTCACTGGTGATGGAGATACTTCAGTAATTTCTTCTGTAATCGTCCTCTTAATTTTTCTACTTGTACCCATTTCTACTTCAATTGAATTTAATGAGAATTAGGTCAGATACTGAAAGAAGAAGCAGTTTCTGTTTCTGATAATGGTGATTTTTCGATCTTTTTCTGATAATGGTGATTAATTGAGTTAGGTTGCAGAAGAGAGACGGGAGCAGTTTTCTGAATGTGAAGAAAGACGAAGCAGTTTGCGTTTTTCAATTGAGACTTAGGTTGCAGAAGAGATAGAGAATGCAACTGGAAAAAAAATGAAAAGAAAACGGACGGAAACTGTACACATCACGTGGTCCAGGGCATATAGGTAAAATAACATGTTTTTAAACTTTATTGGACTAGCCATTAATTGTTATATCCCGCTGGACCAGCCAGTAATCCGGGTCGAGTTTTCTGGACTAAATAGTAAAGATCTCAAATCATAAAGGGGTACGAGTCGGACGTGAAAGTTGGTCGCGGGTATATATGAAGCCCCAAGAAATCAGAACATTCATAAATGGGGCTATTTTGCGTTTCCTCCCCCGCCAAGATCGTTAATTAGCGTTTTCTTCCTAAAAAGATTGAAATTAGTGTTTCCTCCTATCGTTAGGAGTTCCGTACATTGCTCAGTTAGCTTAGTCAGCAACTGTACACGCGTGGCAAAAACAGGACACGTGTTTCGCGACCTTCCAAAAATACCCCCAATTAAAAAATAACTAGATCTCACACGTGTAAGGTTGTAGATGAAGCTTTTGCACGGTCAGAAATCAGCTAAAATTATGTCGTTGGTTGAATCAATGGTTTAGACATTTATACAAACACCCTCTGTGTGTTACTTTAGTAAGAGCAAACTTTTCTACTGATTTCTAAGCCGTTCTCTATCTCCTTCCCAACAGAATACCTTAAGCCATATAACTGCATCCATTTGCTCACAACCATTCAGTACGTATCAGTAACAAGAGATATCCACGAAACTTATAAACGGCAGCAACAAAGTCCTTTTCCATTCATCGTTGATTTCTAGCGATAACATCAAATTCTTTTGTTCCCCATCTGTTCATAGCTTCAATCAATTGGTTCATACCCAAGAGCATGCGAGATTCCTAATCTAATGCAGAATCTAAAGACACTCTTTAATCACCTTCGTTCACTCCCAAGATTAATGGCAGTAGCGGCAACTTTAAACCTGCTTTCTCGATCAAGTTACAACCCAAAACCCATCACAGATTCGTACTAGTTGCTGCGAAATTCTAATCGAACCTATATCCAACACTATTGGTCCTAGTAGAACTCTGAAATACCATTTAATCCTCTTCATTGATCATCAATAACTAACGGCAGTATCAGGCCAAACATTCTGGCCAACCCTATAACGATTCACATCCATCTCCATGCAGTTCTTAAACTATTCTAATCCATCTCTATCAGCGACAGCGATTCAAGCTTTACTGGCTTGAACTCTTGGCAGTGAACTAGGAGAAAATGTTCGTTCAGGCATTTTTTCGAACATCTGAAATGCAGTCTGGTGGTGTTGCTACACACTAAGAAACCATCTTTTATACCTCTTCAAATCCCTTCCAACACATTCAACACAGACCCAATGTTCCAAACATATTAAACTTCTAAGACATTCATCAATATGCACTATTCATTCAATCATCGTTATCAACATTACACCATTATCTTCTCTTGTTCAACGGATTTTAAAGTCTTGAAATGCTCCTTACTTCGAAAACCATAGTTCTTATAGTTTTGAACTTCTGGATTATTCTTCATTCTACTCCAATAGAACTCAAAGATTGCCTCCACTCATCTCCGGCTGAACAACAACATCTTGGTTAATTTCGGTTGGAAATTATATCTATCTTGGTCGTTACCTCTTCCCACTGCCAGTACAAGTGACACCAATATGGCAATACGTATCAATTGTGACAAGGATTCTCCTAGGCACCTGTACAAGCACGTTATGGTTAGTTTAACTAAGTTCTTATCCAAACAAGTTATCTGGGGTGTATTGGATCAGGATTTATATGGATAAAAACAGATATTAGTTTACCTGAATTTAGTGGTTTTATAAGGTTTCTTAAAAGAATCTTATAGATTCTTATAGATATATAATTTTGGATTATATTGGATTGACTTAAAATTAATTTAGATTTATAAAAAGTAAAGATTATTTTTCCCTTCCAAAAAAAAAACCATCAATAAAATTGAGGTGATGGTGGTGGTGTGTGGTATTTGTGGTGGCGGCGGTGGTTGTTGTTGGTGGTGGTCGACAGTGGTGGTTGTTGGTGGTGGTGGCGCTAGTGTTGGTGGTGTGTGGTGGCGATGGTGGTGGTTAGTAGTGGTGGTGGTGGGTGGTTGTTGGTGGTCGGTGGCGATGGTGGTGCTAGTGTTGGTTGGTGGTGTGTGGTAGTGGTGGGGAAAAAGACATAGTATGATGTGATAAAAAAAAGAAAAAAAAATTGTCCACTACAATCCGTGTAACTCTTGTGGTTTGGGTTGAGATTATAATGAGATAATAATATGCATAATTTACCTACAAATATCCATAACAATCCTGATATATCCTTCTCCTCAACTATCCTAAGAAATCTTAAATGAATTGAATACCTCGGAAATTTAAAGATTCTAGACATATCCTAATTGAATACCTCGGATATTTAATGAATCCTGATATGTCCTAATTGAATACCTAAGAGTTTTTAGAATTGTTAGATATCTATCTAAATCCTAATCCAATACACCCCTGTAAATATCCTGACACTAGATTTCAGCATTTACATGATCGCAATAATAATGATCCAATCACACACAGTCAAACTAACTCCAGAAATCAATTCTAGACGCCCCGTAAAGGTGAACTTTATCAAAAAATATTAAAACAAGTAGAGATGAAAAGTGTGCACCTTGACAAAGAAAAATTCAGTAAAGAAAATGATCAAACGGGTGTATTGAGGTGAGTTATCTCTTTGCTTAAGACATTTGATGCCCTGTATATAATGATGTTACAGGTTGATGGCATATGTCTCCAACATTCAGCAATACCTCGATGTATTTCACAGCACTTCGATAACACCGAACAACGAACACAAAGTTTTGTAGCATAAACTCTCTTACCGATTCAGAAAACGCTTTCAATGAAAAATTGCTAAGAAAGTTCAGTTTCTTTTCTATTTTCTTTTTCTCGTGAGTTACGGGAAGAAGTAGGTGGGTTTGTATCCTTATTGAACCAAGGAAACGTTTGGGTGAATCAGTTGTGACCTTTGGTTTTATTTCACACCAACGGGACACATTTATTCAGCCCAAACCGTCATGGTTGCTGCCTCATCAATAATTACACCAATCAGTTTCTCTAACTAACTTTCTGGGCATGTTTCACTTTGAACCCAATTCTCATTCATCCTTGAAATTATGCTTAAGTGGTCAACTTAAGTATATATTTCCTACAATCCCCCACATGAATGAAATTGTATAATATAAAATGAAAAATTTTAATCCTAATATCTAATACAGACACTAGAGAGTTGTGCGCGGAAGATCACTACATAAGGAGAGATAGCTTTTGGCTTTTAATCTTCCATAGCGAACATATACCGGGTTTACTAGTTGCTCAGTGAACGCGATTTATTGAACTGCTCAACTTTATAATGTAAACTGATGCAGTAAATGCCACATAGCTTATTTCTTTACAAATTCGGTTCTAGGTTGTGTTCAATTCGGCCCTTAACGATGTTGGTTTTTCATGAGTGCTCTACATTAACTTAGCCTTATAATTATCATAAAAGCGGACCCACTTCTCACTCATATAAGTGATCTCCTATTTAAAATGTATCATGCCATACTTTCTTAGTCAGACTAAGCCATAGGAATCATTAAGAGAAATTCTCCACCTCTCTCTTGACAGGCAACATTGTTTCATAGAAATGGGAAAGAGAGTAATCTCTCACAGTTTTTCCGGTGAGTATAAATCTATAGATTGGTTGTCCCTTTTGAACCTAGATAACCATGGGATCTCCAATCGCTAGGTTGTGTATCCACTATAATACTACTCGATATTAGGCAATAATCCCATTCCCCTCGATGATACAATTACTATATCTCTAGGTAACCCTTTTGTAAACGGATCCTCTAGGTTATCCGTGGACCTTATATACTCCACTGATATAATTCCATGAGATATCAATTGCTGAATGGTATCTTGTCTTCGACTTATGTGTAAAGACTTACCATTATACATCTTACTATGTGCCTTTGCAATGGCTGTTGTATTATCCCAGTTAATGTTTATTGCAGGCACCGACTTAGTCCAAATTGGTATGTCCTCTAGGAAATTTCGAAGCCATTCCGCTTCCTCTGCTGCTTTATCTAGAGCAATAAACTTAGCTTTCATTGTTGATCTTGATATCAACGTTTGTCGGATGATTTCCACGATACCGCAGCCCCATCCATAGTAAATACGTAACCACTTGTTGCTTTAGTATCATATGAGTCTGATTTCCAGTTAGCATCAACATATCCTTCTAAAACTGCAGTATAGGTTGTATAATCAACCCATAATCCTTTGTCTTTATCAAGTAACTCAAGACTCTTATTATGGCTTGCCAGTGAGTGTTATTAGGATTACTTGTAAATCTACTCAATTTACTCAGTGCACATGTTATGTCTGGTATAGTATAACTCATTAGATATACTAGACTACCAATAACTCGTGAGTACTCTAATTGATCAACAACATGTCCTTCATTTTTGAAAAGACGGGTAGTCATGTCTAACGGTGTACTAGCCACTTTGTCATCGTTCTTATTAAACTTCTCTAAAAATTTCTCAACATAATGTTCTTGAGATAATATAATCCCTTCTTGATTTCTAGAAATTTTAATTCCAAGAATGACGTCTGCTTTGCCTAGATCTTTCATATCGAAATGTCTAGACAACAGCTAGCTAAATTTTAATTCTTATCGCGCTTCTTTGTAGACATTATAATTTCTGAATTATTTCCCATGATCAGCATGTCATCTACATACAGGCATATAATAACAAACCTTGTAGGTGCCGTTTTTGTGTAAACACACTTGTCACACTTATTGATTTTAAACCCATTTGATAATAATGTGTCATCAAATTTTATATGCCATTGTTTTGGTGCTTGCTTTAACCCATAAAGCGATTTCACCAACTTACAAACTTTCTTTTCTTTTCCGGGTGCCACATACCCTTCAGGTTGTTCCATGTAAATTTCTTCTTCTAAATATCCATTTAAGAAAGTAGTTTTAACATCCATTTGATGTATATATTGATTATACAATGCCGTAATTGCAATAAGCAATCTAATGGATGTAGTCCTTGTAACCGGAGATTATGTGTCGAAGTAATCTACACCTTCCTTTTGTCTAAAGCCCTTGACAACTAGTCTTGCATTATACTTGTCTATCGTTCCATCAGTTTTCAATTTCCATTTGAAAACCCATTTCTTACCTGAAGGTTTACAACCTGGAGGTAAATCCACTATCTTATATGTGTGGTTTTGCATGATGGAATCGATTTCACTATCAGTGGATTCTTTCTAGCACGGAGCTTCTGGTGTAGCCATAACTTGTTTAAATATTTCAGGTTCATCCTCTAACATACAAGCTACAAAATCTTTACCAAAAGACTTAGCAATTCTTCCTCGTTTGCTTCTTCGAGGTTCTTCGATAATTTCTTGTTCTTGTTGATCGGGTTATTGCGAAGTACTTGTATTTTCATCTTCACTAACATTTTTCCTATTGAGAGGATTGTTAGTTTCTGGTTTCCATGGAAACACATTTTCAAAGAATACTGCATCCCTTGACTCTAAAACTGTGTTCACATGTATATCTTCAATTCCTGATTTATGAACCAGAAATCTATATGCACTACTATTCTCAGCGTACCCTATGAAAATACAATCCATTGTTTTTGGTCCTATCTTGACATTTTTAGGACGCGGTACTGCTACCTTTGCCAGACACCCTCACACTTTCATGAATTTATATGAAGGTTGTCGACCTTTCCATAATTCATACGGGGTTTCAGACTTTATCTTGTGGGGTACCTTATTCAAAAGATAATTTGTTGTAAGTACAACCTCCCCCACAAGTTGTCGGGTGCTCCAGCGTTAATTAAAAGAGCATTCATCATCTCTTTTAAAGTACGGTTCATCCGTTCGGCAATACCATTCGACTGTGGCGAATAAGGAGGCGTTACTTGATGAATAACACCATTTTTTGTACAAATCTCGTCTAATGTAGATTTATACTCAGTGCCTCTATCGCTTTTCAGAATTTTAATTTTTCTGTTTAGTTGATTCTCAACTTCATTCTTATAAAGTTGAAATTTATCAACTGCTTCATTATTGCTTCTTAATAAGGAAACACGACAATACCTTGTACTATCGTCTATAAACGTGACAAAATAGTTTTTGTCACCCTGGGTTTGTACCATCTTTAAATCACACAAATCAGTATGAATTAAATCCAATGGTTCCGTATCCCTTTCAACTGCATGAAAAAGAGATTTGGTGAACTTAGCCTCAACACAGACTTCACACCATTTAGTTGAATCTATGTCGAATTTGGGCAACAACTCCATGCTGATTAATTTCTTTAATGAACCATAATTAACATGACCCAATCTCTCATGCCAAACAGAGGACGACTCAACGATATAAGCCAAAGGGGCGACCTCGTTTCTTTTAGGCACAACAGGCCTAACTGAGTAGTTTCCACTTTCGTACGACATTGTCCAGAACCAAATATCACAGTTAATTAGTAGTTTAATTCTTGTAATTCTACATTTGTAGTTTTTTGCGAAACCCACTGTATAGGAATACGTACTCAAAAATCCAAATTTCTAAATTACTTGACCAAAAGAATGCTGATTTAGTAATTTTACAAAATGGATTCTTATACAAGAATAACACAGAAACTAAACAAGTATCCTAATCCAAGAATTATTACTACTTCTGTGGGTACTGTTCCCTGTAGTGTATTACCACTATAGAATTTCAAAATGCTACAGTACCTTAATAGTTAGGCATCAAATTCAGAAACAGTTCCCGTTCAAACTTCGCTCATACAAACGCAATATAGAGTTATCAATTTGTGAATATAGCGAAGACTTAACTTGATAAAATCTGCACCTCAACTGTGTAATAAACGAACCAAGACTACATATAAAAGAAACTGAAATGTCTTAAGATTGTTGGAAATTATATCTATTTTGGTCGCTACATTTTCCCACTGTTTACTGTAGATACAAAATACCGCACACCAATCAAGTATGCGAAATGATGATCATCAAGACCGAACGAAGACAACCGCATAAAGCCTATCCAGAATGACGCACCGGATGATGTCAGCTTAATCACGAGTAAAATGTGAAGATCTATGCGGTGTTAAGAGTATGTGCGGGAAGAGTTAATGAAAGCGTGACCAAGTGACCTCGTGTCGAAGAGAGATCTTTCTGAGGGTAGAGACAGTAAATTTAGGAGAGAGGAAGATTATTTGCTTCCCAAGTTAGGGTTTCTTCATCATTTTTTATTTGTTCTTAAGATTTCAAAAAGTTCTTTTGATTCATACGATGATTACTTAATTGTTCTATAGATTTCATTAAGGATGTAGTTATAGGATTTTTGGCAACTACATTTTGGTGCTAGAAACTGGGATTGATAATATACCTTGTTTGTGAATCTTTGAAATATTTTGAAGCTTAGATGTAAAAAATTAAACCAAAAGTTTAAATCTCTGAAAAAGAATCTTTAGTGTTCAAGTTTTCAGTTCTTTAAGGGACAAATTTTCTTTAATCTGTAAACAAGAAAACAAAGATGAAACTGGAAGCATCTATGGAGGAAATAAGGATAATTAGAACGAAAGCAGGAGGCAGAAGTGTACAATGTAATTCAATAACAAAAACGAACATCTCTGATGCAGATTTCCACGCAGATAACAGGTAGAATACACAAGCGCGATTATGAAGGAAGGAAGATCATGGCGGTGGATAAAATATATCCCTTAAAGGAGTGGGAAAAGAAGGAGATAACGTTTGCAGCGGATGAGATCCCGGAAGAAAACTTAAGGCTAAGATATCCCTTGGTGATTACAATAACTTCAGAGTGAAAAGAAAAGAATGAAGGAGTGAAAGAATCAGAAGAGTGGGCGATATACAGAACCTTGGTAGACACGGGTAGTTCGGTAGATATTTTGTTCTATCGCGCATTCAAAGATATGGGATACAAACATACAGATATAGCCATCTCAACATACAACATTCATGGTTTTAATAAAGAGACAACAAATCCAAAGGGAGAGATAACCATGCGAATATTATTGGGAGAAGTAATAACGCAGGTAATATTATTTGTAGTTGATGTGGAGTCACCATACAACATGCTCTTGGGATGACCATGGATCCATGCGATAAAAGCAGTAGCGTCAACACTACACCAGTGTGTACGATTCTCAATGCCAGTGGAATAGGCGAAATCAAAGGAGATACTATGAGCGCGAAAATCTGCATCCAGATAGACGTAAGAAATTATGAAGAACGTGCACGGAAGCGAAAAGATCGCTGGAGAAAAGCAAAATAATTAAGAAAGAAAGAAGAATTAAGGATATATATGGTTAGAGCACAAGAAGGAAGAGGAATACCAAGTGAAGTACCGGAAAAAGAGTGTGAAACGATACACAAAATAAAGGAGCCAACACCAATAGGAGAACCAAGAGAGAACTTCACCGCAGCGGAGCCGACAAAAGAAATAAACGTTGGAACAAAAGAAGAACCAAAGATATTAAAAATTGGAACAAGAATGAGTAAAGAAGAAGAGGAGCGAACGATCAACGTCTTGCGCGAATACAAAGACATTTTCGCATGGAGCATGGATGAAATGCCAGGAATAGATTCTTCTGTCGCATGCCACAAATTAGATATCAACAAGAACACACGACCATTCAAGCAACGGATAAGGAAGATAGCTACCACATACCATCCTCAAATAGAAGCAGAGCTACAAAAGATGCTTGAGGCAGGAATTATTAGGCCAGCGAAATACCCACAGTGGATAGAAAATATGGTGGTGGTACCAAAGAAGAATAATGGAATAAGGATTTGCATCGACTTCAGTGACTTAAATAAGGCAAGTCCAAAACACAGCTTTCCCTTACCATACATACCGCAAATGGTTGAAGCAACATCAGGAAATGGTAGGCTCTCACTGATGGACGGATATAAAGGTTACAATCAAATTCCTTTGGTTGAAGAAGACCAAGAAAATACTGCTTTCTTCGCACCAAGATGATTATATTGTTATACAAAAATTCCTTTCGGTCTGAAAAATGCAGGAGCGACGTATCAAAGAATGGTAGAAAAGGTGTTTGCAAAATGGATACATACAACATTGGAGGTCTATGTCGATGATATGTTGGTGAAAAGTAAAAAAGTTGAAGATCGTGTTGACAACTTGAGAGAAATCTTTGAACAAATGCGGCAATTCAACATCAAGATATATCCAGAAAAATGCATTTTCGGAGTTACATCAGGAAAATTCTTAGGATATATTGTATCTAAGGAGGGAATAGAAGTCGACCCAGAAAAGTACAAGCGGTTCAGGACATGCCATCACCTGCGACTGTAAAATGTGTATAGAAATTGATCGGGCTGTTAGCTTCATTGGGGCGGTTTATTTCGCGTTCGTCAGACAAGTGCAAGCACTTATTTAACATCCTAAAGAAGGGGACCAAATTCGAATGGACAGAAGAATGCGACAAAGCACTACAAAATATCAAGAACTATCTAATGAATTTATTTATTCTACAGAAAGCGGAACCATGAGAAAAATTATTGATATATTTGGCAACAACACCACATGCATTAAGTGATGTCTTGCTACGTTTGGATCAAGGAGTAGAAAAGACAATATACTACAAGAAAAACAAACAATTCCGCAGAGAAAAATTACTCAAATATTGAAAAACTAATTCTTGCACTGGTCTATGCAACACAGAAACTCCGTATTTATTTTCAAGACAACAAGATTAAGGTATTAACAAAAGTACCAATTGAGTCTGAAATGAGAAACTCAAAAAAATCAGGAAGAATCGAATGATGGAACGCAAAAGTAGGGCACTTTGACATCAAGTATGAAATATTATCTTCACCAAAATCACAAGTTATTGCAGATTTTTTGGCAGAATTTCCATTAGAAGAAGATGAACATGTTGAAGAAATGATGGATGTGGATGAAGAACATGGGAACCCTAAAAATTTATTAACAGATGGAAGATATTGGTGGCTGGATCATCAAATGTAGAAGGCAATGGAATTGGAATAGTTTTATTTCACCAGCAGGGGCAAGAATGGCTTATGCATTCAGGTTGGAGTTCGCATCAACAAATAACGAAACTGAATATGAAGCGGTGATACACGCGTTACAATTGGCAATTGAAATGAATTTAGAAGATGTGCGAATAACTAGTGATTCACAATTGGTTATCCTACAAATAGAAGGGACATATAGCACGAATGAACCATCTTTATAGAAATACAAGAATCTTGTCGCAGAACTATCATCAAAAATTCCAAAAACAAGTTGGAGACATATATCAAGGAAAGATAACCGATTAGAAGATGCATTTTATTTTATTCCATCTATGATGGTGGATCTAACTGCAAGGTGTATAAAGATACAATCACTATTTTCGCCCTCAATCAAGAAAGAAGAAGAGGAAGACGCAGATGTAATGATAGTAGAAAACGCAGAAGAAGAGTAAGCGAACAGAGACGCAGATTGGAGAACACAACTCCATTCATACTTAGAGAGAGGAGAAATCCCAAGAAACATATTAGAGGCACACAAATTAAAGAGTAAAGCGACAAATTATGAACTGAGAAATGCTGTGCTCTATCAAAAATCATTCCTGGGACCATCCCTTAGATGTTTAACGCGAAAAGAAGAAAAAGAAATCTTGAAAGCATTACATTAAGGAGATGCAGGAAACCATAGTGGAGGAAGGTCTTTAGCGTACAGAACAAGGATACAAGGGCATTATTGGCCCTACATGTATGAAGACGCGAAAGAAGTGTCGATAAGATGCGAGGAATGTCAGCGCCATGAAAAAAGATACATGCACCTGGAGCGACGTTAAACTCATCAACAAGTGTATGGCCATTTGGAAAATGGGGCTTAGACATTGTGGGTCCATTTATACCAGGAACAGGGCAAAGGAGATACTTAATTGTAGCAACGGATTACTTTACAGAATGGGAAGAAGTAAAAGCGGTGCAACATATTCGAGAGAAAGATGTGTTCACGTTCATATTCGAGAACATCATCTGCAGATTTGGAATTCCTGCGCAATTAGTTTATGATAATGGAAAGCAATTTGAAGGAGAAAACATAGAAATGTTGCTTAACATATTCAAAATCCAAAGTGGAAAGTCCACTCCTTTATATCAACAAAGTAATAGACAAGACGAGGAAACTAATAAGACAATCGCAGGTATACTGAAGAAAAGTTGGACGGATACAACAAAGGGTGGTGCGGACAAGTGCATACTGCAGTATGGGCATACAGCACAACTAGGAGAGAATCCACAGGAATGTCACCTTTTTGTCTGACGTATGGGGTAGAAGCGGTATTTCCAACTGAGGTTATCATTCCTACAACTAAGAAAGAAGCATAGGAAAAGAATTTAAGCACATACTTAATTCTAACAAAACTTGATGACTTAAAGGAAAGCAGAGAAATTGCTCTACAACATATGGAAAGTTATCACAAAAGGATAGATCGAGAATATAACAAGCGCATCAAAGAAAGAGAATTTCATCCAGGCAATCTAGTGTTGAGAGAAATACCGCCTTATCAAAGAGGAGGAGATGGAAAGTTGGAGAAAAGATTGGATGAACCATACACAATAAAGAGGGTAGTTGGAAATGGAGCATACGAGTTGATGGATCCTGAGGGAAGAAACACATGTCGCAAGCTAGAAAACCCATGGAATAGATTATATTTGAAGAAGTTTTATCCATAAAACATACGATAGTATTCGCACATATGGAAAAGTATTATCATGTAACTGAAAAATAAGCGTGCACGGTAGAGGATGCGAATTTATCAACATTCCACAAGAATGTACTATTCCAACATATGAATAAACTTGAAGACTTTGCTCTTTTTCTGAATGATTCTCATATTAACAAAAAGGCAAAAATAAGACCTTATAATAAGACTGTAATACAAGGAAACATAATATATAACCATATAAGAAAGGCACCCAACTATGGCGTGCACCCTAGTTCGCACAAATAGAAAGAGGCAACAATAAGACATAACATACGTCATAGTTGGGGAAAGCCTATTAGCATGACTCAGGTGAAATCTACACTGACCTGAATCCTGAGTCATGGAGATTTGGGGTGAAATGAAAGCCCATCCATGAGAGGCGCCTTAAATTTTCAATCTAAGCTTACCGCCTTAGATTGGAAGACTAAGGTGACAAGGTCTCTCCTAAGGTGTGTAGAGACTCGATCAGGTCGCCGAGGTACACGGTTGAGTCAAGAGTGCCTGGGGCGTACTTGGCCGCTATTGAAAAGTCTTGACTATGATGCACTCGGTCCGAAGAAACCCCACTTAGGGTGTGGTCTTGTAACCACAAATCATATCGATGGAGGGATAAGAGGCCGCGAAAAAAACTGATTGTTGCATCACTGGATGGGAGGATCCCAACCTATCCCGGTAGGGGTAAGCCTCCTTGAAGGGGAAATCAGGGGGAATATAAGGACGTCGACCTCCATTAGGGAGCTGAATTGTGTCAAAATACACAAGTATCATGAGGCTTTTTACTCACGGGAGTATTAAGGATTGTTGTATTTGTGCATCAATAATACAAGAATATGATAATGCGAGATCAATGGGTCATTACACTAAAATGTAAAGACGGCATGCGATCTCGTCACACATAAACAAAGTCATATACTAGGAAAAATAAGACCTTTACATAGGGAGGCCCAATAAGACCTCATGAGAAAATAAAATTCGCATTAACATTGTTTTGCAGGAGATGTGGACACGCGAAAATGCCGCATGGAATTACTCACATGTTACTTACAATGGATATAATAAGAGGCAAGTATGGGAATTAAAATATAAGTTATATTATCTCCCTTGTCAAGAAACGAGTGTTAAGAACAAAATAAGTTTCAAATATACCAAAATACATTTGAAAAGACATAAAAGACAAAGTAAAGGGAAAAGCTAAGCCTCATTAGAAGGCACATCTTGATTAATCAAATAAGCTTCAGCATCAACTTCGTCGCCAGGATTGATACCAGAATTTGGATCCTTAGGAAATCCATCACCAGATTGGTCCTTTTCAGACTGATCTTCTTGAAGGGTAACTTCAAGGTCTTCCTCATCATCGCTTACATGTTCATAATCACTATCAGTCTCAGGAATCTTCTCGTCATTACTTATATGAAGAGGTGACACATTCACCAAAGGAAGTTAATCGCCTAAGAGAATTTTGTTTATCAGAGATTGAGTCTTAATGTGAGCTCCGCGGGCGACACATTTCTCAGCATTCCTTATGCCAACCTCCATGAAGCTTTTAAGATACAAACATCTCCTATTTGCTCGGTCTCGAGAAGAGGTAAGTGCAACTGAGAGTTTCGCACGTTCTTTATGGACCTTAGCCAAATCAGATCTCAAATGAGAGATGGTGGACTGACGCAATTCCTCAGACTCTGCAACAGAAGTATAGAATTATAACCGGGGCGAAGTTTTCGCAATTTCAAGATTTAGGTAACAATAAAAAAAGATAAGAAAATTGAGGCACTCAGCTCCATATGACTACCTTCCTTCTGCGAAAGGAGATATTGAGATAAATCGAAACCACTACTCTTCATATTTTCCATAGACTTATCAAAATTATCACCAACCAAACCCTTAAGACGAGACCGAATCTTTTTCTTATCTAAAGAAAGAGAGGCTTTCTCTTTCATAAGGGCATGGTGATATTCTTTTAACTGAGTGTGTTGTTCTTGAAGTTGGTTCATCTTCACAATCAAATTTATTTTAGACTGAATTCCTTTGTTGATTCATCATGTTGATTCCTTAACGATATGAAGAGTTTCCTCTTAGTCATCACAAATTTTCTGAAGAACTAAATACTGACGCGAAAACATCGCTTCTTTCTTTAAGAAAGATCATTTCTCCCTGGATAGATCTTGATTCTCATCTGACAAGGTTTGATGTCTTGAATCAGCACTATACAATAATTTAGATAGATGGGAAATTTGGGAGCCCAGAATCTCATTTTATTGAGTTAAATGAAAATTTTCGTGTGATAGATTTTAAATTTGATCAAGAGAATGAATGCTCATTATTTAATTGATTTATCTGGTTCTGCAACTTCTCATTATCCGCGCGAGCGTCTTCAACGAAGAATTGAAAGTTATATCTCTTCACAACGCGCTTCTGATTTAAATATTTATGTATGCACGAAGAAATTCAAAAAACATGGATATAAAAGGCAAATTATTCCTAAAAGGATTTGTAAAAGCAAAGAAAAGAGCACCTTTGAGTTCTTGGTTTCTGGTGCGAAGATCCTCAGATTCAAGAGTTACAGTTTGGAGTTCCCCTTTTAACTTATTAACTTCTTTTTCTAAGGCGGTATTCTGACGAGAAAGTTCCAGCAAGGAATTACTAGATTCGAAATATCCTTCAGCCAAGATCATGCGGCGATGAGATTCCTGAAAGGGAAATTGGATAAGAGTGAATATGCAGAACGACATTTTGAATAGAAAAGAATATGCGAAAGAATACTTACCAAGAGATCAAGAGCGATGTGGACACTCGGATCAATTTGGGAGAAGATTTCGCTCCTTGTATCCTTTTTTCGTGGAAACATATAATAGCTTACTCAGAGCACTACAGATACGAATTTTAAAAGGATCTTCAACTCACAAGTCAACAGCACTAATGATATCATATAAAGCTTGAGAGGTAGAGTTTACTCCCTCCAAGACCCTCTTGTCAACAGAGAGGGACTCCAAAGAAAATGAAGCGAATGTAGAAGAAGAAGGAGTGGGTACGGAAGAACCAAGGCCCACATAAGAGGGAGGGGTAATGTTCTTCAAAGGTACAGAAATGTTAATACTCTCCACAGGTGCAGAAGTGTTCACATTATCCACAGACGCGAGAATATTCGCAGATAACAGAACATTCACAAAGGTAGAGACGGTCTGATCTACCGTCGATGCGGTTACAGTCGCAGGGGCGGAGACTTCCTTTATCACATCCTCTTTAGGGGGAAAGATTTCCTTCAATGGAATAGGAATATTCAAAGGGGTAGAGGCAATCAAGCCCCGTGTGGGAGTATCAACGTTGACACAAGGATGAACATTGATCTCCTCACAATCAAAATCAGGAACAACAAGACCAGTGCTGAGCGATGGGGGTTTACGAACTCTCTTAATATTTAGCTTTTTTCTGCCATCAATCCTGCAATTGGAATCCTGCGAAGAACAACACAGATAAGAAATAGATGCAACAATATTGTTTTACCAAAAAGAAAGTATTTCTTACTTCTTTGTCATGCGAAGGCTTCCTTTCTCTGTCTTTCAAGTTTGAAGAAGATATAGGGTTAGAAACCGTAATCTTGGGAGTTCCGGAGGAAGAGCTTTTGCTGCAAATGGCCATTATGGGAATGAAAGCAATAACAGATCAGCAACGACAGTTAATAAAATCCATAAGAATGAGAGATAAGATCAATTTCAACGGGTTATACGAACCTTGGGTGAAGATCTATGGGAACAGCAGCAAAATCAAGGTCAAGACTTCGAGAAGACGAGGATGAAGAAACGTCGAGAAAGTGGAGAAGATGAAGATTTACAGAGGACTAACAGAGACAAGAAGGGAAGACGAAGTAAAAAGAGAAAAGATTATCTCTCCTCAAACTCAGTTAATAAATAGATAAAAAGATGACCGGTTAAATAAGGACGTGCCGGTAGAAAATGAAGGAAAATGACACATGTAGACGGTTAAGCTCAAATCATGGAAACATGTCGGCAGATAAGAATACGAAAATATGAATGGGTGCGGTAGAATGAATTAAGAATTTCTCACATCGATCTCTTTATCAAAAGAATGACATGGGAAGAGGAAAAATGTATACACAAAATACCGCACACCAATCAAGTATGCGAAATGATGATCATCAAGACCGAGCTAAGACAACCGCATACAGCCTATCCAGAATGACGCACCGGATGACGTCAGCTTAATCACGAGTAAAGTGTGAAGATATTTGCGGTGTTAAGAGTATGTGCGAGAAGAGCCAATGAAAGCGTGCGTTAATGACGCACGCCAGATCCGAAAATAAGGGCTTTATTAGCTGTCACCCACTATGTAAATCTATATATAAAAGACTAAGTGACCTTGCATTGAAGAAAGATTTTTTTGAGGGTAGAGACAAGAAATTTAGGAGAGATAAAGATTATTTGCTTCCTAAGTTAGGGTTTATCCATCACTTGTATTTGTTTTTAAGATTTCAATAAAAATTCTTTTGATTCATATGATGATTACTTAATTGTTCTATAAATTTCATTAAGGGTGTAGTTGCAGGATTTCCGGCAACTACAGCTACACAGTACAAGTGACACCAATATGGCAATACGTATCAATTGTGACAAGGATTCTCCTAGGCACCAGTACAAGCACGTTATGGGCAGTTTAACCAAGTTCTTATCCAAACAAGTTAAATATCCTGACACTAGATTTCAGCATTTACAGGATCGCATTAATAATGATACAATCACACACAGTCAAACTAACTCCAGAAATCAATTTTAGACGCCCCGTAGAGGTGAACTTTATCAAACAAAATTAAAACAAGTAGAGATGAAAAGTGTGCACCTTGACAATGAAAAATTCAATAAAGCAAATGATCAAACTGGTGTATTGAGGAGAGTAATCTCTTTACTTAAGACATTTGATGCCCTGTATATAATGTTGTTACAGGTTGATGGCATATGTCTCCCACATTCAACAATACCTCGATGTATTTCGCAACACTTCCACAACACCGAACAGCGAACGCGAAGTTTTGTAGCACAAACTCTCTTACCGATTCAGAAAATGTTTTCAATGAAAAATTGCTAAGAAAGTTCAGAGTTTCTTTTCTATTTTCTTTTTCATTTGAGTTACGGGAAGAAGGAGATGGGTTTTTATCCTTACTGAGCCAAGACAACATTTTGGTGAATCAGCTGTGACCTTTGGTTTTATTTCACACCAACGGGACACATCTCTTCAGCCCAAACCGTCATGGCTGCTGCCTATCAATAATTACACCAATTAGTTTCTCTAACTGACTTTCCCGGAATGTTTCACTCTGTACCCAATTCTCATTCATCCTTGGAAATATGCTTAAGTGGCCAACTTAAGTATATATTTCCCACAATTTCTATTATTAGAGAACCACCTGACCTTTTCCTGTTAGTTAATTTGTATTAAATTCGAATCCCCAACATAATCGGTAGCAATGGCAGTAAATAAGGGAAGAAGAAGAGGAAGAGGAGGAGGAGGTCGAAAAAGAGAATAGCAATGGAAGCAAAGAAGAGAACGCAAAGGAGTGAACCGGCGGGGCGGAGTGTTTCCGGTGAACATGGGTTTTGAGTTTAATAATAATTAATAGAAAAAGAAGACGGTATTTAGGGTACTACGTTTAACACGTGTACTGCTTTTTTCACGTGTGCACAGGTCTTGATTCAGTTAACCGAGCAATGTATGGAATTCCTAACGATAGAAGGAAATGCTAATTTCAATCTTTTTGGGGAAGAAACGCTAATTAATGATTTTTTGGCAGGGGAGGAAACACAAAATAGCCGTTCATAAATTCATAACTTGGATATAATTTGAACTTAATTTGTGGAATTTGTATTATATTGGGAAAGTTGATTCTATTCAAAGTGGTTGCATGCGTTGTTATGCAGCTACAAAAATGGATGCATAACCTTTTATGCTTTTGATAAAATGACTGCATAACGCATTGTGCATCAACGTTTTTGTTAAAAATGAAATCAAACAAAAAATTGTTAGATAACCTGTTATGCAGCTATAAAAGTGTCTACATAACTTGTTATGCATCTACAAAAATGTCTACATAACTTGTTATGCAGCCGAGAAATGACTGCGCATAATGCATTATGCAACCCCTTTTTGTTAGCACTTAAATAAAAATGGCTGCATAATCTATTATGTATCAGAGAAAATGCATGCGTGACACATTATGCATCGACTTGTGTTTGTTAACAATGAAATTAGCCAAAAAAATGGATACATAACATGTTATATAGCTAGAAAAACAGATGTATAATTTTTTATGTACCCGTTTTTGCTGGAATGATATATTTTAGGCATATACATCACGTGTTAGTGGTTGTGTAACCAAATTAGTGGATTCATGAACCAAAATATGGATGTGTAATGGTTACGCATCCGGGTTTTTTTCCCTTATTGGAACATTATTTTTTAGGTATACTTAGTGGTTGTAGAATCAAATTAGTGGATGCATAAACCAAAATATGTCTGCATAGTATGTTATGTATCCTTTTCTGTAGCTATAAGATGTATTATGCCTCTTTGTGGTGTTTGCATAATGTGTTATGCATATTTTTTAGTGGCTGCATAACGGTTATGTATCAGGTTTTCCAAATTTTTACCTAAAGGAACGATCACCTCCTATTTTTTTCGTAAAAAACTTAGATTTGATTTTGATGTTGACGTTTGTACTCGCTGTGTAGATCTCTTTAAAGGTTTTCCAATAAGATAAAATTTGTAATATTTCAGGGCGCAGTTTTTTAGGTATGTTACATTCTAGTTTGCTTGCCAATTTTACCCCTAAAAAATAGGATGCATATAGGAGTTGTGCAAACATTTTTCATAATTTTCAAATAATTATGGATGTCACACAAACTGAGTAATGTATTTTCCTTACAATATGAAAAATTAATTTTTGGGGCCTTAACCCAATTTTCCCTAATATCAATGTAGCGACTGAGACCAGGAGGGTGATAGGGGCGGGCCATACCAATGTAGCGCCTGAGACCGGGAGGGTGGTAGGGGCGGAGCCAGCCCGGTCAGCTGACTCCAATCCGGGCCCAATTAAAGACACGGGTCTATTTAGCCTAATCTTGTTTTTTTTTTTACAACGAAAGCAAATTTTTGCACCCCAGCTAGAAATCTTAACTCTGCCCCTAAGATACTCGACTAAGATTTTCCTGGAAGGAGCATCTAGACTTAATTATTATTATTTATTTTTTCGAGCATAAAGATGAATATATGTGAAACCTACTGTGAGACCCATTTTTCAGTTTTTCTATACAGTGAAACCCACGGACGTAAAATTTCAGGCGCCCACCCAATTTGTTGGGAAAAATTATTTCCAAACCCATAATTTTATAAAATTGTGTTTCTTCATCGTCTAGGAGAAATTTTCAATCCCACCGATCCAGGTTCAACTAAAAAAGAATTGGGATTTTTTATTAAAGATCTTTTGCAAGACTTCGTATCGTTGGGATTGAATTTAAGAAGAAAGCTTCAGATTCATTGTTACAGATATTAAATGAAGATGAAAAATCTTTGATTTTGGTTGCTAAAGAAGGAGATTGCTTCATTCTATTCATCACTTATAAGTTCGTGAACAAGCTACTGTTGTTGTTTCTCTTAGTTCTAATGATTCGTGAAGAAAATGTGTGTTTGAAGAAGGTGGATTAGGTCACTGTTGAGGTTTCTTGAAACTGGATCTACGTATTTGAAAAAAATAGTATCCATTACCGGTGATCCTGAAAATTCATGGGCAGTTTCAGCTTACGGAGGAATTCCTGTTTTGGTTGAAACTTGTCGATCTGGATCTCCATTAGCACAAACTCATGTAGTTGGAGCTGTGAAAAATGTATCTGCAATTGATGATGAAATTCGAGTTTATTTGGATGAATTGTTCCAGTTTTGGTTCAATTATTGGCTTCAGGTAATTCTTTTGCTCAAGGAAAAAAAATCAAATTGTTTACGGCCAAAACGAACAGAAAAGAAATCGTTAGAGATGAGAACAATAAATTAAGATTAGTCCAAATGTTGGATCCATTGAATGAATCATCCGTAGTTAATAAGAAATATCCAGTCTCAGTTGCTTCTGCAATCGTCGCCGGCAGTAGCCAGAGCTGTCGGAACAAGATAATGTCTTCCGGTTTCTATTCTCACTTACAGAAACTGTGGTACTGATAGTGTCGTCTTCAGGGAGAAAGTGATTTTTAGGTTGCTTGCGAAGCTCTGGTTCATGGTGGGATCTTGGGTAGGGTATAAGATTCGTGAAGAATGAGAAATTACCGACACCGATGGCCTGACCACGAGAGAGTGCAACGAGATCAGTAGTCGTAAGATTCTTAGCAGCAAGAGCTGCAATAAGAGTACTTGTACTTGCATAATATGTTATGCAGCTTCAAAAGTGACAGCATAATCTTTTATGCAGTTGACAAATGTTTGCGTAACGTGTTATGCATTAATTTTTTGTTAGAACTGAAATCAATTAAATAAAATGACTGTATAAGTTATCATGCATCTACAAAAATGTCTGTATAACGTCGAGAAAATGGATGCATAACGCATTATCCAACATCTTCTTTTTTGTTGTGAAATTGAAAATTGCTGCATAACCTTTTATGCATCGAGAAAATGGATGCATAACTTGATATGCATCCGAAAATATAGTTGTATTATGCATCAAAAAAAATTTGTACGCACTAAAATCAACCAAAAAAATGGATACATAACTTGTTATGCAATCGAGAAAATGGTTGCATAATTCGTTATGCGCCTGTTTTCCTATTATGTAGTTGTGAAAATGGATGCATAACCTGTTATGCATCCGAAAATATGACTGCATTATGCATCGAGAAAATTGTTGCACAATGTTTTATGCATCGATAAAATAGATGCATAACCTGATATGCATCCGTAAATATGGATGCATACTGCATTATGCATGAATTTTTTTATGCACGCACTAAAATCAACCAAAACAATGGTTACATAACTTGTTATAGATGCATAACTTTGTCATCCAAATGCATAATTTGTTATGCAGTGGAGAAAATGGTTGCATAATTCGTTATGTGTCTGCAGAATGTGTTATGCATCTTTTTTGGTGGCTACATAATGGCTATGTATCAAGTTTTCGAAAATTTTGCCTAAAATGATGATCACCTCCAATTTTTTCGTGAAAAACAAAAATTTGATATTCTTGTTTGTACTCGTTGCGTAGCTCTCTTAAAAATATTTCCAACGATATAAAATTTGTAAAATTCTAAGGAGCGGATCTTTAGATATGTTATATCCAAGTTGTGTTGTCAATTATAACCCTGATGCATAACCCGTCATGCGGATGCATAATCCGTTATGCAGACATTTTTGATAATTTCATATAATTATGGGTGTCATGGAAATAATTATGGATGTCACGGTACCTAAAATTAATTGTGGGCCTGACAATAAAAATATTTTTTTGGGCCTGTGCCTCATTTTCCCTGAATATATTCCAGCAAGACAAAGAAACAAGTGAAAACTACTACCAAACCCATTTATCAATTTCTCATCACCCTCAAACCCACGGGCGTGAAACTTCACACGCGCACCCATTTTTCCTAGAAAAATTCTTAACAGACCCAGATTTAAAAGAAAATGGTTTTCCTTTTTTTTTATCATTCTTCTTTCTTCTCCGTTTCTTTTTTTTTTTCTGATTTTTTTAGAAACAGCCGATTCTCGACACTGGGTAGCTAACATGGGGATTTTTTTCAGCAGAAGAATTTCAATTTCATGAGCAGGTTTTTAGGTTTGTGGTTTGAAGATTTTTTTTTTTTGATTCGTTTTAATTAGATTTTGTAATTGTTGTTGGTGCTCATATTTAAGAATTTGTTGGGGACCTTGTTTCTCCATTGGAATCTCAAATTACGCTATTTGTCGGGAATCGGAATACTCCAGTCAAATTGAGAATGCTCCAATCGTAGATAGTGACACAAATCTGTATGCTCCTCCTATTCTGAATATTTCCACATTCAAAAGGTAATTTGATATGTATTCCGCTGTCTTATAGCGACTGCTATTGATTCTTTTTTTTTTTATGCTCTCGGTGGTACAATATCCTCAACTGTAATTAAATTTGCTGCACATGTATATTACTATGTGAATATTGCGCAATCTAGGAGAAGAAAGATCAGTACTCCTTCATTCTTCCGCTACACATGACAAATCCACCCACTGATTGGTGTTGTTAGTAGGACTAGTTGACAAATTAGAGCATATAATTTTATATTGTTGTCATTGACAGAAGTTATGGACTAATGGAGCGAATGCTCAAAGTATACGTCTACAAAGAACTAAACCCGTCTTCTATTCGCTACTCCTCAAGGGAATTTATGCTTATGAAGCGGGTGGTTCACGAGACAGCTGGAAGGAAACAAAAAATCTGTATTTAACGACCCTACAAAAGCTCACTTGTTTTAGTAGCAGAGCTCCACAACTTGTGGAGATGATTGAGTTGGTAAAAAAATGGTTGAATAATCAGTAATGCAGCCACGAAAATGGTTGCATAACCTGTTATGTATTTACAAAATTTGTTGCATAACTTGTTATGTAGTCCCGAAAATGGTAGCATAACACGTTATACAACTATTAGTTTAGGTGCATGACAAGTTATGCAGCCTTTTTTTTATGCATAGTTTGTTATGCAGTCCAGAGAATGGTTGTATAACACGTTATGCAGCTATTTTTTTGTTAGTAATGAAACCAACAAAAAAAAAGGCTGCATAACTTGTCATGCACCTACAATAATATTTGCATAACATGTTATGCAGTCGAGAAAATGGATACATAAAGCATTGTGCAACCATATTTTTGTAAGTGAATTAAAAAAATTGATGCATAATCTTTTATGCATCGAAGGAAATGGATGCATAGCATGTTATGCATAAATTAATAGATGCATAATGCATTATGCATCAATTTTTTATGTACGCACTAATACAATGGCTACATAACTTGTTATAGATGCATAACTTTGTTATGCAGTGGAGAAAATGGTTGCATAATTCGTTATGTGTCTGAATAATGCGTTATGCATCCTTTTTGGTGGCTGCATAATGGTTATGTATCAAATTTTCGAAAATTTTGCCTAAAATAATGATCACCTCCGATTTTTTCGTGAAAAACAAAATTTGATATTGTTGTTTGTACTCGTTGTGTAGCTCTCTTAAAAAGATTTCCAACGATATAAAATTTGTAAAATTCCAAGGCGCGGATTTTTAGATATGTTATATATTCAAGTTGCGTTGCCAATTATACCCCTGAAAAATTAGGCTGCATAACGAGTTATGCCTGAAAAAATAGTATGCATAACCAGTTATGTATTGATTCTTAATAATTTCGGATAATTTTGGTTGTCAAGGTATCTAAAATTAATTGTGGGCCTGACAATAAGAATATTATTTTTTTTGGGCCTGCGCCTAATTTTCCCAAAAAACAAACAAGAAAAGAAACCAAATAGAAAAAATGTTGTCATACTGTCACAACAGGAACATGCTCCCAATTATGATTATCCGGTAACATCAATTCAATGGCATTACCAGAAATATCATCCACATTTTTTATACTCTGCGGTACAGATCTAGAATTAGGAAGGACACTAGATAACCTATTAGTAGCCTGGCTACTTTCATTTGAAATACTACCATTAATCCTATCAATCAAAAGAAATTGGTCTAAAAAGGTTGGCAATTTTTCATTCCAAGTTGTAAACAGGGAAGATTTTCTTGCCTCTTTTGCCAACTTATCCGCTACTTGATTCCCACTTCTTCTTATGAACTTGAACCCCAAAAATCATTACATTCCTTCAAGATACTCAAAGCTTCCTTCACAATACTTTAATTTTGCCAGACCATCATTGTTTCCTTCCCATCCGCAAACTTCAGAATTCTTTCATAGTCACCTTCTATCCAGAAATTCAGAAAGCCTTCTTCTTTTGACCATTTTGCTCCCTTGAGAAGAGCCAGTGCTTCTGCCTTTTCTGGACATGCAGTTCTGTGTAAGCTTTAGTTCTTAATTATTTTGCTTACAAACAACCATTTCCATCATTCTATGATGCGCGTGATCACCCTCGGGAACCATGGTTATTAGAAATTCGATTTTATGTGTAGCTACTTACCGATATCTAAACTTACACAAATGAGAGACTTAATAGTTGTTCTTGATTAATTAATCAAGTGTTGGCTTACAAGGATATTTTTTTTTCATCGATAGATTAAACTTTGAAAAGAAAGGGTTAAAACTTAAAAGTACATGAAAAATGAACTACAACAAGCACCGACCAGAAAGAAAAAGAAGGGAACAGAAATCAGCAACCCCAAGCCCAAGCAACAAAGCAAACCAAGAACAGAAAACCAAACTTATTGCCCCTAAACATTGCGGAATCCCCACCAGCAAAGGAGAAAAAAAAATCATACACACTCCTACCACCATCAACTAACTAACGAGTTTTGGCTTACAAGTTGATGGCACAAGTACCCTAAAGAGTACAACAACAACCGCTGATGCAGATGTGTAGCAATTCTGCTCCACAAATCACATTTCTTCATATCACCGGCCATCCCTGAAATGTATCGGTATTTAAATAAACCTGATGCGAGTAACTGTGCAACTTCATTTTCTATCTCTGATGTAAGTGCATCCTCATCAGTGGTTAATGGCCTTGGTGGTGCTGGTGGTAATACAATATTAACTGGATTAGGGTTTGAAGAGGTTGACCCATTTTCGGTTTTTCTATTCTGTAGTGCAAATGTCTTGGCAGAGGTCATCAAAGATCCGTTCTTGGCGGTTGACGCTTTTCGTCTTGGGTAAGTTTTTACAGGTCTCATTTTGCCTGTAGTAAGGTAATACTCTGCATCTGGCCTTGACTTGAACTTTTCCCTTTTTGCACCATCTGTTCGAACCGGTTCGACGAAATACTGCAAGAACATATGGTTATTTAACAATGTTAATACCTATTGATATACATATATACCAATACCAGCGACCAGAGTTCCAAACTCACTGGCACCAAACTCTTTACCGGAAAAAAAAAAAAAACTATTCGTATAGATGAAAAGAGTAGAAACACTTTCAATATGCATGTATATATGTACCTTATCGTATTTTTTTCCCGCGCTAGCACCTTTCTTTCTAAGAACAGTGAAAGACTCCCATCCTTTGGGGAAACCAATAGGTTCCCACGCTTTCATTTTAGGATTTGCTGCTGATAACCGGGCTGCTGCCTTCCTCTTCTTTTTAGGATCTGCTGATGATGATTGTGCTGCTGCCTTCCTCTTGTTTTTAGGATGTGCTGCTGCAATATTGTTTTGCTTATTAGGAGGCAGAGTTGCAGAAACACCTTCAGGGGGTGCTGTTTCCTCAGCCAACAACTTCTGAGTTGGATCTGCAGTGCCCACAGCATCGCGGATAAATTCATACAAACCCAAATACACAGAAGAATGTGCATCAGATGTGGTTGTCCTCGTAGCAGCAATGTGATCCTTAGTAGCAGTAGGGTTTTCCTCATAAAATTGAGAAACAACTTCGGCATCCTCGAAGCAATCTAGATCTTCAAGACATGAAGTGTGGATCGTATGATCAGAAAACTCTCTATGTTTATCACCAAATTCCCTTCTTTCAAAAATCTGATGGCTGCCGTCGTGCGCATTTCCTTCTCCTAGAGGGCTGCAGGCCATAACAGCATCAGAAGAAGACGCGAGAGTAACACTGGCATTGCTTGTGTTAACATCAGCACTACAATAACCAGTATCGGTGCTAGAGACTTCCGATTCCATGAAACAATCAAGATTGTCGCCACCTGAGCATACAGATTCTACATCTTTATGCACATCAAAGAATTCGTCTGGAAACCCGAAATTTTCAATTATTGAGTTCAACATATTTCTTCTCTAGAATTTGGATTGCAGTAGGGTTTTTTCAAGAGAGTGAGGAAAGGATACGCAAGAAGGGTGTATTTAAAGTAGTTTTATAACATTTACTGCTTCAATTTTTTTGGTTTCCATTTGGGTTGAGATATGGAAATAAATTTAAACTCTAAAATCTGAAATGCATGAACCCAACAAATGGTTTTTTAATTTGATGCATTTTTGGAAAGAACTTGTAGTCTGGTGTATTGGCAAAGATTTATTTCCTAAAAATGAAGATTTTGTTTTTGTAAATTACACCTAAAACACGTTTTAGATTTTTATTTGGGTGTACATATTTGGCAGTGAATATTTTCAGTTTTAAATATGAAATTTGGGAAGGATTTACTTCCACAATTGGATATTAATCACACCTACAACAAAAAATGGGTTCTTGTATGTATTAACCATTGCAACTCTTCCATTTGATAATTTGAATATTTAACTTTTTACTGCTAACACATAAAAATTTATGCTTAGTTTCACGCAACAGGCGTGTAAAATTCAGATTTAAAATATTCAACGGTTTTAAGTTTAGCCTTTTGCCATTAGCATAGAAGCAGTCGTAGTAGAAGCCTAACCAAAACTAAGCACTCGTCCATTGCAACTAAACTCTGCATAATTACTTTCACTTGCAGAAGTTATTTTGTAAACCTCTTTTATAACAAACACCTGCTACGTCCAAAGTACAAAGCCCAGCGCGCAGGTACCTAGACAAAGAAATGAAATAAAGCTCTCTCAACCCCGATGTAAGTAGGGGTTGAACTTGGAAGTGCCTGTCCACCTCAAACAACCCCTCAAGTGCCTGTCCACCTCAAATGTTGGACACTGGCTAAGTTATATATTCGTGGTACCACTAAAATTACTAGCTACTTTCACTACATATAGCTAGCACATACACAATTCCCTATAGTGGTGTTTGATGATTGAACCCATATCAATTGGATTCTACAGGATACCTATCAATACAGTCATCCCAGGGATTGTTGTCATTAGAAGATGGTTATACATTCTTGAGTGCAATCCAGACTGCACTGTTGCACTTAAAACCACTTCCAAGTGCAATCTGCCAGATGAGATGATTCTTATGCATCCTTCCTTTAGCCTCAATGTAGGAAAATTCATACCAAATTGAGCTCGATGATGTGTTTCCAAATCGATGAAGAGTCATTCGAGAAGGCTCAATGTGAAGGGGAGATAGTTTTAGATTATTCTGTTGGTTAAACTTCAACATAGAAGTCACTAACAAGCTGGTTAGGACAAGATTAGGAAATTGATGTAATCCTAAGGGAATTAGAAGTCATCTAGTTCTAAGAAAAGGAAAGACATGTAATAAGGTAATAGGACTAGGAAAAGGAATTCATAGTTCTATATATATATGATCACCAAAGTTGTGGTTGATCATATGAGCAAGATTAGAGCTTGTGTTTAGTTTTGAGAGATTTTCTAAACATCAATAAAGAGAGTTGTCTTTATATAAGCTGAGTTTCATCTTGCAGTTGCCATTAATTGGTATCAGAGCTTGTTTCTAAGCCATGGAAAACGAAACCACCATTGTGGGTGCAAAACAGTTCACGCCACCATCAATACAAGTTCCAATCCTCAACGCCACAAACTACACAGTATGGGCCATGAGAATGAAGGTACTGATGAAAATCTACAAAGTTTGGGAAACAATTGATCCTGGTACATTGGACCCAGACAAAAACAATGTTGCCATTGGATTACTCTTTCAAGCAATACCATAATGTCTTGTTCTACAAGTTGGTGAACATGAAACTTCATAGAAAATTTGGGATGCAATAAAGGCACGTAATCTCGGAGCTGATCGGGTTAAAGAAGCCCGTCTGCAAACCTTAATGTCTGAATTTGAAAGAGTGAAGATGAAAGACACTGATACTATTGATAGATTAGCAGGAAAGCTATCAGAGATAGCCTCAAAAGCTGCGTCACTTGGAGAATCCATTGATGAAGATAAACTGGTAAAGAAGTTTCTCAATAGTTTACCAAGATCCAAGTATATTCATATCATAACTTCTCTCGAACAAGTCTTAGATTTAAAGAAGACTAGCTATGAAGATATAATTGGAAGATTGAAATCATATGAAGAAAGAATCCTTGATGAAGAAAACAATGAAGAAACTCAAGGAAAACTCTTGTACACAAACTCTTACCAACAAAACTCTGCGACAAGAGGAAGAGGTCGTGGAAGAGGTGGTAGAGGAAACAGAGGCCGAGGAAGGGGAGGAAGGTTTAACTCACAAGATAGAACAACAAGTCAGAATGATCAAAACCAAGGTAAAGAAAGAAGGATAGATCAAACATTATTTGTTACAGATGTGATAAACCAGGACACTTCTCCTCTGTATGCCCTGAAAGAATACAAAAGATGGAAGAAACAAACAAGAATGAAATAAGGGAAGCAGATACAACTCTTTTCATGCACGAAGTTGTATTCTTAAACGAAGGGAAACTAATACCAAAGAACTATGAATCAAAGGATGGAGAAGAAGGAATCTGGTATTTAGATAATGGAGCCAGCAATCACATGACTGGTAAGAGACACTACTTTTCTGAACTCAATGAGAAAATAAAAGGAAAAGTGAAGTTTGGGGATGGATCTTCTGTAGAAATTGAAGGGAAAGGATCAATTCTATTTCAGAGAAAGACCGGAGAACAGAAGATTGTCACAAACATCTACTTCATCCCAAACTTACAAAGCAACATTTTAAGTTTAGGATAAGCTACAAAAGTTGAATGTGATGTTAGAATGCGACAAGATTATCTAACAGTTCATGACACAAGTGGAAGACTTTTAGTTAGAGTCTCACGCTCACAGAATAGAATCTACAAGATAAGTCTCATGATTGGAAGGTCATTGTGTCTGAATATGAGACTGGAAGATCAGACATGGAAGTGGCACGCAAGGTTAGGACAGATAAGATTTAGAACTTTAAAGGCAATGTCTCAGGATTACATCAATTTCCTAATCTTGAATAACTTATTCACCATCATGGTTATAAAATATCGAAGTTGTTCGCTGATAGGAAGCACAAACGGACCTAAAGTGGTAATGTTGGTCTTAAGTGCCAACCCTGCGACCAGCATGAGAGTTTTCGATAGGGAGACACCAATTAAACCGGCTTCGTCTTCCTCCCGCATCACTGTAGGATTTGGCATAGAGAGAGAGCAGAGAGGATACACACAAGAAGAATTTAAAGACTACATTTCTGTAAACTTGATGTATTTTCATTAATGAAGAACAATGTCTTTTATAGGCTACAAAACTTAACAGAACTCCCTACTTACAAGTGCACGTTGCACGTCTAACTCCTAATTACTAGGACAACTGACCTATTCCATAGTCCCACTAACAAGTTAGTGACTGACTAGTTCTTAAACAACTACTGCTTATGACTAAGTAACGAACTCTTGCTTATTTGTAGGTTGGGTTTAATCTAGAATTCCAACAGCCTCCCTTAAACCCAAACTACAACGAACGTATTCAGCCCTGTCCCTAAACAGGTTTAGTTTCAACAGCTGCAACAACTTCGAGCATGGTTAATCTTGCTTGAAAGTTTCTCCTGGCTTCACATATCACTACGGAATTAACTCCACTTGCCGGAATCACCTTAGGTTTCTTTCACACCTCGAAAAACGAGTACCTGGTTGAACTTGCTTCACTGCCACTACTGGTTGTATCCTGGGCTTCAAACTCTCTACCCGAGAGACATGCTGATACTGCTGATCAAACTGTATGCGCCACACAATCCAAACCTATTTCTTAGGTTCCGAACAGTTTCCTGAATAAGCATCAACACCCCGTCTTTCACCACCGACTCGCAAAACTTTTACAAGCCAAACTTGAACACAATTGGATCTTCAGTATCGCATCTGACCATTACAGGTCTGCACTATCGCATCTGACACTTACTTGGTCTGCAGTATCGCATCTGACCATTACAGGTCTGCACTACCGCATCTGATCACTGCTTGGTCTGCGACAAATCCATATATCGTGAACAAGCTAAGGATTAAAATTAATTACCCACATGAAAAACCACCGATACTGGAATGCTTCACTTCTGCAACTCTGAGTACTAATAAAATGGCATACAACAACTTGTACACCTTTTGATCACTGTTCCAGGATCAGTGCTACCGAAATTTTGATCACCACTTGATCTTCACATCTGACTACTTCACTGATGAAGTTAAAACCCCACATCCAACTTTGCACTGGAATTTGAATATCACATCAACATTACTTCAGAACTTGATGTAAAACCAACTAAACCATACATGAACTGCCATGTATAAAAACCATGCTACACAGAAAAAATTGGGCCGCCAGATACCATATAGTTTCTGCCTGGGAACATCATCGCCATGTGAAGGAGACCTTGCAAACACTGTGAAACATCACTGTACCGATGGTACTGTACCACACCCCAATCATTTTTAACACCACATGTATAACCACAATCCAGTGGTTATAATAAAATAATCAGACCTCCCAGAATATTGATTTGGTTTTCCCACTTCTAAACCCAAAAGAAAAAACTCCAATGAAAATAACAAATTTTAATAAGAAGGATGGAGAAATCTAAACAACTTCTTCGAAACTTTCTTCCAACACAGGTCATAATAACTAGAAAAACCAAATGAAGCAAACAAATCTCTATCTCTACCTTCACTTTGCAGGAATACTGGACAACAAATAACCTTGAAGGAACAGCTACGCTAACTAAATACCTGTACTGAGACCATCACAATACCTCATGATGTTTCATGCACAAGACAAAGCATTCACCTTGTGCAAACCCCATGATAAATTAAAAAACGATGAAAATAAGTCTTCTCAGTGACTAACGTAGCATTCTGATAGAACTATAAGCATCACTGAAATCATCCCGGCTGGAGTATTCTAGAGACTACTGAGAATTAACTTAGTGACTCAAATCAACCAACCGAATCAAATCGACAAGACATCCACAACCTTTGGTGCAACCAATTCTATATATTAGAATAGAACAAACACAAATGGGTCATATTTTTTTTTTCTTACCCCGCTTGCGCAACTGCAACAAATTTGGTTTCTTTCATGAAGTCTAAAACTTCCAACATACAGACCTTTAACCTTGGCCTTCCAGTTATATGCATGTATATATATCACAAAATCTCTTTCTAACAAGCTAGAACTGCGACTCATTCCATTCTTTTCAGAAAAATAGGAAACCAAATCAAAACAACCCTACCTTACTCATAGGAATACCTCCACACAGTTGTAAGCAATGCTGAAGAAAAAAATGCTTCTTTCTGTCTCTATTTTCATCGAACACTTTTGAGCAATACTCCAAACCTCCAACTCTGCCGCAATACTTCACTAGCCCTCTCGTTCTTATCATCATCAGCTCCTTGATGCTAAGATTATCAAAACTCAAACCAGAAATGTCTGATTCAAACCAACAACTTCTTGCACGACTGCAAAACTCAAACTTTGAAGTTCTCTTGTAACAGCAGCGGAAATATTAATATCAAGCTTTCGGCTTCTTCTTCACACCAAAGAATTAGTTACCATCTACAACTCTCAATAAATTTTTTTTTTTAATCCTCCCTTTCACTCAAACCTCTCTCTCTACCCTAGCTCTGATACCAAATGTAGGATTTGGCATAGAGAGAGAGAGTAGAGAGGATACACACAAGAAGAATTTAAAGACTACATTTCTGTAAACTTGATGTATTTTCATTAATGAAGAACAATGCCTTTTATAGGCTACAAAACTTAACAGAACTCCCTACTTACAAGTGCACATTGCACGTCTAACTCGTAATTACTAGGACAACTGACCAATTCCATAGTCCCACTAACAAGTTAGTGACTGACTAGTTCTTAAACAACTACTGCTTATGACTAAGTAATGAACTCTTGCTTATTTGTAGGTTGGGTTTAATCTAGAATTCCAACAATCACACACTTATAAGCTTTGTCATCTGAGCCACAATGAGTTCTCACAATATGAACCAATTTGTACTTGGCTCGTTTTTTGTCTTGAGATCTGTTGGAGAGGAGAATCGCAGCATCGCCAACACGAAATAGACAATTAGAAATCACCATAGATTTGTTAGTTCCGAGGTACCCACTTTTGTGAGGTTTTCGGTGCTTATTACAATTGCATATGTATTTCGATGAACCTGAAGTAAATTCTTCGCAAGATCAACTGCAATCACTCCAGTACCGCAGCCCATCCCTCCTAAATTGAAGCTCTTAATACTATCTCTCAGTTTATATGTAGGTACACGAATTAGGTTCGCCACGTATCGGACATAAAGAGAAGAAATAGGGATAGAAAATCTCACTAAAAGATCCCAGTCAGAAACTTGTCAATTCAAATGTCAGAATTATCTCGTCGTCGATCGGCCCTGCGAAGTACAAAGAGTGTGAGTGCGGAAGCAAGGAGACTCGCACCAAGTTGAAGTATCCAACAAGATATCAAGGACGAAGTCGTAAGGGACGAAGTAAGATTACTTGGCTGAAAAGAAAATCCACGAGATAGATAAATTATGGAGCAAGAAAGAGACAGGTGTGCCGACAAACTCTTGTGAAGTTAGCGAAAGAAGGGGAAAAACTTTATGGAAAACGGTCTGGCGAAGTGAAAAGCACCACCGCGAGAATGTGACGAGATAAAATGAGTTGTGTTCCATTAGAGTTAGATGGCCTATAAATAGAGGTCCTTGGGCAATGTTTTGGGGACCGGATTTTTGGAGAGTGGGAGAGCTTAAGCTAGGGAGAGAGATTAGGGTTTCTTTGTATTCAAGAACTTGTATTTTTGTTACTTTGAATGATTCATCAATAAGAATTTTCGGTGCTTGCATTACTTAATATGTATTAGATCTAGGTTACTGTCACTTTGGATGTGCTACTGGATTTCCAGTAGTTAGATTGGGGTCCTGAAACAGGGACCTTAGATTGGGGATTCATCCTCGTCTAAGGAGTGGAGAAAAGCTAAAGTTTTAGGAGTAATAGATCTTGGCGAGACATCTTAGCTAAAGTTGTAGGAGTAAGAGATTTTAGAAAACATCCCTTTTAAGACTAAGTTTTAGAAAAACCAATATTGAAATTAGGATAAGTCGATGACTAGAACGCTAGATCGAGCGGCACACATGATAGCGACGAGGAGAAGAAAACGAATGGACGCCAAAAGAGGAGGAAGAATGGAAAGAGGAGGAACATCGACTGTAGGGGAAAGACAGGGCGTGAACCAGCGGTGGACCGAGGAGGCCAACGAAGATAATTTTAGAGAGGGATCTGTACACACTTCCGACACGGAAACCGTCGCAGGAGAAGAGATGACTCGTGGGGAAATGGAGGAGAATATTGGTGAAGAAGACATGACGTTGGATCAGCTAAGGGAGACGCTCCGCCTTGAGAGGGAGCGAGACAGGGATCTAGCAGAGCAACATGCCCGATTGACGAGACAAAACGTTAGGTTGGTGTTGCGGAATCGCCAGCTGAACGAGGAAGCGGCAGCCGAAGCCACGGATTCAGAGGTGCACACGATATCATCAGGAGAAAAGGAGTTACGACGAGGAAGATACATCCGCGAGGACGACGGAGGAGAGCGAAGAAAATGGCGACGAAGAGAAAGCAGTGAATAAAGAGAGCTGAGAAGAGCATTGGAAATATCAAGCTGGGAAGATCAAAGGAGGAGGTACGAAGAAGGATGGAGGCACGAGGAAAAAGAGAGGAGAAGAGAAGATGAAAGACAACGTGAATTCAACCGGAAGGATGAGGAAGAAAGGAGGCATGGTGAAGGAAGGCTCAGTGTGATGATAGGAGACCGTTGGGAGAAAAACGGAGGGAACCTGAACCAGGAAGCCTTGGATGAGCTGCGAGATATGAGAACACTGGTAAACAATTAGCGAAGAGGCAGCAGAGTGCAGCTGGCGGACGCAATAGAATAGGCCGATAAATCTCCATTTACCTATGAGATAATGTACGCGGACATCCCAGAGAAATGCGTGCTACCAACGCTACCAAGCATATTCAGCGGATCTGAGAGTATTGTGCATCACTTGAAGCAATACACCCTTTCGTTGATCAATGGGGACGAAATGATGCGGTACTTTGCTGATACTTCCCCGCGAGATTGGCCGGGGAAGCGTTGGCGTGGTTCGATGGGCTACCAGAAAGATCGATTTTGTCATTCAAAGACTTACAGAGGATATTCCTGACCACTTATATAACTAACAACATGTTGAGGCCAGGAATTGAGACTCTATTTAATTTGAGAAGGAGACCCACAGAAATCCTGCGAGGATTGGTGACAAGGTGGAGAATGGTATGCGGCGAGCTTGCAGGGAGAGTTGACGAGAAAAATTTCATCTTAGCTTTCGTGAACGCTTTAATCCCAACTGACCTGTTGTACACTCAAATATTCATTATTCGAAACTCTTTGACGATGAATGAATTGAGAGAGTACCAAGAGGAGTACATAGCCTTGGAAGAAGAGCAGAGGCAAGTTAGCGAAGTGGCACCGATTCCAGCGAAAGAAGGAAATTTAAGCCTATTACCAAGGACAGTGCATGTCATGGAGAATGATTCGAAACATGAAAAGGGAGAGCCTTCAACTCCAGTCCCAGCAAAGCTTGTAGATGTATCAAGTGGAGATCAAGAATGGATCGATCAACAAAGGTATGAGGAGTCAAGACGAAGGAATTACGAGCCACGAAGTTACAATACAGGGTATCAACAAAGGAATAATCAAGGACCTAGATTCGGAGAGCGGAGACAAAATGCACCAGATTTCGAGGATTTGAAGCTCCCTAGGCTTAACACGACTGTGGAAAAGGTATGGGAGGAAATAGTATTAACAGAGGAGATCCCACCACCACCCAATTTGGGAAGAGAGCCACCCCCAGGGACCAGGAGTCATCAGTTCTGTAGATATCATCGTTTTCACGGGCACCACACAAGGGACTGTCGAAACATACGACGAATTATACTTCGTCTGATAGAACAGGGAAAACTTGTACATTTTCTGGAAGGGTATGTGCCACCACCACCGCTACCACTTCGTGACAATCAGCAGATATACCGAATTGAAATAGATCGGGGAGCACAAAATCCGAATTGTAATACGATAATACATGCAGCTAAGAGCATCCAAAATTTCCATGACAATATACTTAAAAGAGTACATAAGAGGGACTTCGAAGGCAATGATATATTCAATGTTACAATAAGAGAACCATTATAGGAATGGTATAAAAGAGATATAACATTCTCAGCAAAGGATGAACCCGAAGGAGGAAATTTTCACACAAACCCCTTGGTTGTGACCCTGAATTTTGGGAAGTACTCAAAGTGGGAAGAAGATCAAGTTGAAAAGAAGAAAATCTGGGCAATTGACAGGATCTTGGTGGATACGTGGAGCTCGTTCGATATACTCTTTTATCACAGCTTTAGAACCATGGGGTACAAAGACTCGGATCTCGTGCCATCAACGTACAACATATATGGGTTTAACGGAGTTATATCTAAGCCGAAAGGAGAACTAATTGTAAAAAAATTTGCTGGCGAGCTGGAAATGAAAGTCATAGTCTGCGTGATAGACATAGACTCACCATACAATGCTCTCATAGGGAGACCATGGATACACGGGATAAAAGGGATTGCATCTACATATCATCAAGAAATACGATTTCCCATGCCAAGTGCGATTGGAGAGATAAGGGGATCTCATGTACGCGCAAGATTGCAGCCAGAAGGATGTCCATAACTAATCCTTAGATTTTATCAATGACTTAATCCTTAGATTTCATCAAGTAAGTATAGGCATATCTAGTAATATCCTCAATAAAAGTGACATAATATTTGTGTCCATCACGAGTAACCTGACTTTTCAAATCAACAACATCATTATGCACTAATTCAAGTAAGGAAGAATTTCTTACAACGGACTTAAAGAATATCCTAGTTATCTTTGCTGGCACACATATTTCACACTTAGAAACATTATCAAAATTACAATTGGAAATTAATCCTAATTTTTTCATGTTTCTAAGAGAACCATAACTCACATGTCCTAATCTAGCATGCCATAAATCAATAGAGTCAACAATATAAGCAGAACCATTATTCATTAAATTAAGTTTAACCATTCCGTTACAAGGGTATCCTTGTCCAATAAATTTTTCGCTTTTGGACATTACAAACTTATCAGATCCAAACTTAACCTCGAAACCTGCCTTGTTAACAAAGACTCCAGAAACAAGGTTTTTACATATGTCTGGGACATGTAATACATTGATAAAGGTAACAATCTTTCCAGAAGTAAACTTGAGTTCAACAGTGCCTTTTCCATGTACTTTACTATGAAGACGATTTGCAGAAATCACATCTTCTCCGACAACAGGCTCAAGCAATGGCCCTTCTTCTTACCATTCTTATTTGGATCTTGCTTATTAAACTGAAAATCATTCTGAACTTTCAAAGAATTCGAAGTTTTTGATTCTTGCACATTATTAATCTTAGAATTATTTTCAGTTTGCTGACTATCCTTAATCTCACGCTTACGAGCATCCTCTTTAATGCGAAGATGAGTTGCAAGCCTTCCAAGTCATAGTCAGTTTCAGCATGCTTAAGTTTCTTCTTGTAACTATTCCATGAAGGGGGGAGACGAGAAATAATAACCCCAACAATGAATGAACTTACAAGATCAATACCAGCATCTTTAAGATGATTAACAATAAGAAAAATATCACTGACCTGGGCAATGATAGACTTACTATCAACCATTTTCCAATCCATAAAGTTGCAAATCAGGAACTGTGCTTTCTCCTGGATTCATGAGTCCTTTTCTGAGAACGATCTTATTCTCATAGGAAACGACCTGATTTCCAAATACTCATATAGGTAAGTCTCGAAGGTGTTTCTGCGAGACACCTTGTTATAAAAGTTAGACTTATTAAGGATTTTCATCCATCCCTAAGATCATGCAGAATCACTACACTAGAATGACAATGGGAAATTTTAGTTTTAGTGTACCATAACCACTGCAATAACTTGTTAGTACCACATTGAACTTAGTTTATCTTTTTCAAATATAACATAAGTTGGGTTTCCGTTATTGGTGATCAAACTTCTTTCACAGACCTGAGTCCCATCTCCTTACACTTTATTGAATGCATATTCTTTGGTAGACACTTTGTGAAAGGATCTGCCGTCAGGATACTTGAAGCCCCACAACAGTGTTAGATTAAAAGATTGTACGACCTTGATCCAACCAAGGACACATTGGTTTTGTTTCTGATGATGCTTGTAAGAAAGAAAACAGAGAGAGTTGAGATGCTTTTTTGAATGAAAACAAGTCTCCTATTTAAAAAGGAAATCACACCCTTTGGAGATGACTCTTCATCTCTAGAGACATCTTTTCAGAATGAACAGACGCGTCTCTTCCTTCAATGCGTCCATGTGGTGAAACGAGATTTCCGATCAGTTTTCTAACTGACAATAGAAACCCTAGAACAGAAAATTTCCAGCGAAACCCGGGAACAACCTAAATGCCTACAATTCAAGGGTTTTTTGAAAATATCCAACAATCAGAAGAAACGTTAGACCACATATTATGGTACTGTAATTTTAGTGAGCTAATATGAAAATGGCTTGGAGGTATATTCTTATTTCGAAATCCTTATTCTTATGAAGATATTCTAAACTTTAAAAAACTAAAAGTAGTGCAGTTAGAGAAATTGTCTTGTGGCAGCTTCCATTACAATGATGGAATTATGGTTTCTAAGAAACAAAATTATCTTTGGAAACTCTACAGCTGATATTGCTAGCTTAAAAAGTGGAATTATAAAATTCACCAGAGATCGTGACATAAGAATGAATGGCATAATGTGGGATACAAGCTATGATCATCAAGTTCTAAGAAATTTTGAGTTGAAGAACAGAAAAATAAAATCCCAGACTATTCATCTAATTTCATTCTTACTGCCAGATATACATCAAGTGCTTGTTTGTTGTGATTGTGCCTTTAAGGGGAATCTAGGAGTGGCTGGGTTTGGATTCATAAGCAGAGATCATGCAGGTAATTTCCTGTATGCTAAATCTGGTGGTTTGGTGATAACAACAATTTTTTTGGCTGAGTTAATGACAGTAAATTTTGCTTCAGAATGGGCACTTTAAAATCAGATTTTACATCTGCTAATATACTCAGATTCAATGTCAGTAATAACATGCTTCTGCTCAGGGAAAGTTCCTTGGATAGTGTCTGCAAGATTTTGCAGGTAGGGTCCCCATCCAAAGGTTCGTCATCTCATTTTCTCATCCCCTGAAGATTTTGCACAACTAGCGAAAAGGTTCACATTGTGGCGTCAATTTTGACGTCACTGCCAAGCCTTCAATAGATCTGTTTTAGTGGAGTCCCATGTAATTCGACGCATGATCATGGTCGGTATATGTGCAACAAAAGTTGATTATCGAATTGTCGACATATTAGGAATATACGGTGGGCAAAGTTGTAGGTAGGATCCCCATCCAAAGTTAAGCCAGAGTAGTAGTGTTGTGCTGCATTCCCTCAATACTCCTCAAGGAGAAAGACACCAACCAAACCAGTGAGGCCAATCTAAGTAGACTAGAAGATCTGATTTATTGAAGACCGACTGACAATTTTAAGTTTGAAAATGCTATACATTAGTAACACTTTTTTCCTAAAGATTGAGTCATAATTCCCATGTCGATTCAGACTTGTCATTACTAGTTCAAAATACCGGATGTCCGAACTGAAAGTGGAAATCATAACTAGGAATTACTAGGTAGTCCAGGAAACCCAGTACCGGTTACTCTCTAATCCACCCCTAGAATAAAATTATCCGCTGGTCCAAAAACATGTTTTTCGACCAGAATATTTATTCCGTAGTCCAAAACGTGCGGGTCACACAAGACAAGTTTTTCAAAAGTACCAAAAATACCCTTTATGCAACTCCACGAACAAATCAAATTCAGTTTCTTTCTCTTTTTTTTCATCTCAGATTTGTTTCTCTTTGGTTTTCTCTGCTCCTGCGTTTTGGTTCATCACAGTATCTGGTAGCGTGTTTCAATTAGGCTCATCACAGCTATTATCTCGTAAATCATCTGTGCTTCGAAATCAGATTCGAACAAGGTATTTATCTCGTAAATCATCTTCCTCTGCTGTTGTTCTTGGAATGTTGATGAATAATTAGGTTTATTCTGATCCGATTTCTATCAGAATAGTTGTCTATGATGTACATTGTTATCTTTCTTTTATGATTTCAGTTTTGTGATGATTTACATTGTTCAATTCAGTTTCCGTTCGATTTACATTGTGATTTTGTGTGTTTCAATTAGGTATCTTAAAATCGAATTAGGTTAATCTCATATTCGAACAAGGTATGTTACTATAATCACCTTTTCTCTGTTGTTGTTCTGTTTTAGTTTCTTTGTAATCTGATATAGGTTTGTTTTACTGTATTTTTTGATATAGGTTTGTTTTGTTAGATAGATCGTGTAGTAATTTTGTATTCTCTTTTTGATATAGCTGCAGTTCTTCTATATATAGAAGATGAAACTCAAAACATATTGATATGTTGTAAAATATATTCTACATGTTACATCCCAATACGTACTGCATATAGCCTGCAAATATCTTACTAAAATACAATAGATGTTAATACATATCAATATGTATAACGTATAGGAATTCAGAGACTTAGTTATTCTACATGTTACATACCAATACGTACTACATATAGCCTGCGCTCTTAGTATGTATCGTGCAATACAGTAGATGCCAATACATATCAATATGTATAACTTATATCCATTCAGAGATTTAGTTAATTTTTTGATCATTTACAGGGTTAACATGTCTGACGTTGCTCTCAAACCAGACTTCTCCATCTATTCTCATGTATACCATAAGCAATATCATTTTGCATATGAGGTTACATATTTTTCAACTTTAGAGGATTTGAAATTTTGCATCTGTAATATGTGGAGCTGGTTGACTCACCGACAGTATGAACTTTGCATGCAATCTTATCCGACAGTATGAACTTTCTGAAGAATGATTTTGTGTCAGGTATGTATTTCAGTCAGATACATATTAATGTCTTAATTAAGTAAGTTTGATACAATACAATGTACTTTTAAGCAAGTAGTGTTCTGATTTCTCTTTTCTTTTATCACAGGCTTTAACGTGCAGCAGAATGTTATATCGATGTTGTTGCCAGATTCCTTTTCCACAATTCTTTCCTCTAGCCCTTGTTCTATTCTACCGTTTTTCTTTTTGATTTTTTCAGTACCAACTGAATTTGGTTAATAAGCATTTCATTTACAGTACATACATTACAAGTGTACTGAAAATACTGTTTTTGTTGTTTCTTAGAACATCTTTTGGTTTTTGAAACATTATAAGTCTATCAAAATATGTAGTTATTGTAGTTATTTTCGAATAATGAAATATGTTGTTAAGTCTATCAAAATGTCAGTATTTATCACCAGTAGTGAAGTATTTACATACTGAAGTATTTTCTGGTTATGCATCAGTTTTTTTTAGATGCATAATACATTATGCATTATTTTTGTTTTAGCTGCATAATGTCTTATGCATTACTTTTTTTCACTTTTCTGGTTATGCGTCAGTTTTTTTAGATGCAGAAGACATTATGCATTATTTTGTTTTAGCTGCATAATGTCCTATGCATTACTTTTCTCACTTTTCTGGTTATGCATCAGTTTTTTTTAGATGCATAAGACATTATGCATTAATTTTTTTTTGCTGCATAATGTCTTATGCATTACTTTTCTCACTTTTTCTGGTTATGCATCAGTTTTTTTAGATGCATAAGACATTATGCATTATTTGTTTTAGCAGCATATTGTCTTATGCATTACTTTTTTCACTTTTCTGATTTATGGATTTTTATGCACGTGCATAATGTCTTCTGCATCATTTTGTTTAGTGCATAAGACATTATGCATTATTTTGTTTTAGTTGCATAATGTCTTATGCATTACTTTTTTTTCACTTTTCTGGTTATGCATCAGTTTTTTTTAGATGCATAATACATTATGCATTATTTTTGTTTTAGCTGCATAATGTCTTATGCATTACTTTTTTTCACTTTTCTGATTTATGGATTTTTATGCACGTGCATAATGTCTTCTGCATCATTTTGTTTAGTGCATAAGACATTATGCATTATTTTGTTTTAGCTGCATAATGTCTTATGCATTACTTTTTTTTCACTTTTCTGGTTATGCATCAGTTTTTTTTAGATGCATAATACATTATGCATTATTTTTGTTTTAGCTGCATAATATCTTATGCATTACTTTTTTTCACTTTTCTGGTTATGCGTCAGTTTTTTTTAGATGCATAAGACATTATGCATTATTTTGTTTTAGCTGCATAATGTCTTATGCATTACTTTTCTCACTTTTCTAGTTATGCATCAGTTTTTTTAAGATGCATAAGAAATTATGCATTAATTTTTTTTTGCTGCATAATGTCTTATGCATTATTTTTCTCACTTTTTCTGGTTATGCATCAGTTTTTTTAGATGCATAAGACATTTGCATTATTTTGTTTTAGCTTCATATTGTCTTATGCATTACTTTTTTCACTTTTCTGATTTATGGATTTTTATGCACGTGCATAATGTCTTCTGCATCATTTTGTTTAGTGCATAAGACATTATGCATTATTTTGTTTTAGCTGCATAATGTCTTATGCATTACTTTTTTTTCACTTTTCTGGTTATGCATCAGTTTTTTTTAGATGCATAATACATTATGCATTATTTTTGTTTTAGCTGCATAATGTCTTATGCATTACTTTTTTTCACTTTTCTGGTTATTCATCAGTTTTTTTTAGATGCATAAGACATTATGCATTATTTTGTTTTAGCTGCATAATGTCTTATGCATTACTTTTCTCACTTTTCTGGTTATGCATCAGTTTTTTTTTAGATGCATAAGACATTATGCATAATTTTGTTTTAGCTGCATAAGACATTATGCATTATTTTGTTTTATTTTGTTCCCCTTTGCTTGTGGTGAAGGAGTAGCAGCCTTTGTCACTTTTTTTCCTTTTGCTTTAGTAGTTGCCGCTGCTGTTTTTCTTTTTCTTTTTGCTTCAGGAGCATCATCTGCTTTCTTTCCCTTGGTTTTTGCTGTTTTTGTAAACCAAAAGTTTTGTACACATTACATATCAGTATGGTACTACATATAACTTGTAAAAATGAAGTACAAATTGCAGACAACATATTGATATGTAGTACACATATAAATTGACATACTAAATTTTAGTATGTATTAGTTAAACAACAATACATTTGAATATGTAACAGTACATATTTTAGGTTTTGGGAATATTGCATGTCAATATGAAGTACATATTAGGCTTTGTTTTTGATTTGATTTACTTTTTTCCTGAGGAACCTTACTCATATAACTTTTCAAAATGAAGTACAAATTGCAGATTACATATCAAAAGTTTTGTACACATTATATATCAGTATGGTACAACATATAACTTGTCAAAATGAAGTACAAATTGCAGACAACATATTGATATGTAGTACACATATAAATTGACATACTAAATTTTAGTATGTATTAGTTAAACAACACTACATTTCAATATGTAACAGTACATATTTTAGGTTTTGAGAATATTGCATGTCAATATGAAGTACATATTTGGCTTTGTTTTTGATTTGATTTACCTTTTTCCTGAGGAACCTTACTCATACTTCTTGTTGTTGGAGATTTAGTAGTAGGGGAGGTTCTTGTTGGTGAATCATCGGTAGACTTCCTTCTTCTTTTCACTGGTGTACGAGATTTGGCAGTAGGGGAGGTTTCTGTTGCTGAATCATCGACAGATTTGCTTCTTCTTTTCAATAGTGTAGGAGATTTAGCAGTAAGGGAGGTTCCTGTTGGTGAATCATCGGTAGACTTCCTTCTTTTTTTCACTGGTGTACGAGATTTAGCAGTAGGGGAGGTTTCTGTTGCTGAATCATCGACAGATTTGCTTCTTCTTTTCAATAGTGTAGGAGATTTAGAAGCAGGGGACGCTTCTGTTGGTGAATCATCGTCAGATTTCTTTCTTCTTTTCACTGGTGATGGAGATACTTCAGTAATTTCTTCTGTAATCGTCCTCTTAATTTTTCTACTTGTACCCATTTCTACTTCAATTGAATTTAATGAAAATTAGGTCAGATACTGAAAGAAGAAGCAGTTTCTGTTTCTGATAATGGTGATTTTTCGATCTTTTTCTGATAATGGTGATTAATTGAGTTAGGTTGCAGAAGCAGAGATTCTTTTTTCTCTGATAATGGTGATTCAATTGAGTTAGGTTGCAACGGGAGCAGTTTTCTGAATGTGAAGAAAGACGAAGCAGTTTGCGTTTTTCAATTGAGACTTAGGTTGCAGAAGAGATAGAGAATGCAACTGGAAAAAAAATGAAAAGAAAACGGACGGAAACTGTACACATCACGTGGTCCAGGGCATATAGGTAAAATAACATGTTTTTAAACTTTATTGGACTAGCCATTAATTGTTATATCCCGCTGGACCAGCCAGTAATCCGGGTCGAGTTTTCTGGACTAAATAGTAAAGATCTCAAATCATAAAGGGGTACGAGTCGGACGTGAAAGTTGGTCGCGGGTATATATGAAGCCCCAAGAAATCAGAACATTCATAAATGGGGCTATTTTGCGTTTCCTCCCCCGCCAAGATCGTTAATTAGCGTTTTCTTCCTAAAAAGATTGAAATTAGTGTTTCCTCCTATCGTTAGGAGTTCCGTACATTGCTCAGTTAGCTTAGTCAGCAACTGTACACGCGTGGCAAAAACAGGACACGTGTTTCGCGACCTTCCAAAAATACCCCCAATTAAAAAATAACTAGATCTCACACGTGTAAGGTTGTAGATGAAGCTTTTGCACGGTCAGAAATCAGCTAAAATTATGTCGTTGGTTGAATCAATGGTTTAGACATTTATACAAACACCCTCTGTGTGTTACTTTAGTAAGAGCAAACTTTTCTACTGATTTCTAAGCCGTTCTCTATCTCCTTCCCAACAGAATACCTTAAGCCATATAACTGCATCCATTTGCTCACAACCATTCAGTACGTATCAGTAACAAGAGATATCCACGAAACTTATAAACGGCAGCAACAAAGTCCTTTTCCATTCATCGTTGATTTCTAGCGATAACATCAAATTCTTTTGTTCCCCATCTGTTCATAGCTTCAATCAATTGGTTCATACCCAAGAGCATGCGAGATTCCTAATCTAATGCAGAATCTAAAGACACTCTTTAATCACCTTCGTTCACTCCCAAGATTAATGGCAGTAGCGGCAACTTTAAACCTGCTTTCTCGATCAAGTTACAACCCAAAACCCATCACAGATTCGTACTAGTTGCTGCGAAATTCTAATCGAACCTATATCCAACACTATTGGTCCTAGTAGAACTCTGAAATACCATTTAATCCTCTTCATTGATCATCAATAACTAACGGCAGTATCAGGCCAAACATTCTGGCCAACCCTATAACGATTCACATCCATCTCCATGCAGTTCTTAAACTATTCTAATCCATCTCTATCAGCGACAGCGATTCAAGCTTTACTGGCTTGAACTCTTGGCAGTGAACTAGGAGAAAATGTTCGTTCAGGCATTTTTTCGAACATCTGAAATGCAGTCTGGTGGTGTTGCTACACACTAAGAAACCATCTTTTATACCTCTTCAAATCCCTTCCAACACATTCAACACAGACCCAATGTTCCAAACATATTAAACTTCTAAGACATTCATCAATATGCACTATTCATTCAATCATCGTTATCAACATTACACCATTATCTTCTCTTGTTCAACGGATTTTAAAGTCTTGAAATGCTCCTTACTTCGAAAACCATAGTTCTTATAGTTTTGAACTTCTGGATTATTCTTCATTCTACTCCAATAGAACTCAAAGATTGCCTCCACTCATCTCCGGCTGAACAACAACATCTTGGTTAATTTCGGTTGGAAATTATATCTATCTTGGTCGTTACCTCTTCCCACTGCCAGTACAAGTGACACCAATATGGCAATACGTATCAATTGTGACAAGGATTCTCCTAGGCACCTGTACAAGCACGTTATGGTTAGTTTAACTAAGTTCTTATCCAAACAAGTTATCTGGGGTGTATTGGATCAGGATTTATATGGATAAAAACAGATATTAGTTTACCTGAATTTAGTGGTTTTATAAGGTTTCTTAAAAGAATCTTATAGATTCTTATAGATATATAATTTTGGATTATATTGGATTGACTTAAAATTAATTTAGATTTATAAAAAGTAAAGATTATTTTTCCCTTCCAAAAAAAAAACCATCAATAAAATTGAGGTGATGGTGGTGGTGTGTGGTATTTGTGGTGGCGGCGGTGGTTGTTGTTGGTGGTGGTCGACAGTGGTGGTTGTTGGTGGTGGTGGCGCTAGTGTTGGTGGTGTGTGGTGGCGATGGTGGTGGTTAGTAGTGGTGGTGGTGGGTGGTTGTTGGTGGTCGGTGGCGATGGTGGTGCTAGTGTTGGTTGGTGGTGTGTGGTAGTGGTGGGGAAAAAGACATAGTATGATGTGATAAAAAAAAGAAAAAAAAATTGTCC